>NW_004955470.1:7323127-7333542 GCF_000276665.1 Chinchilla lanigera | reverse complement strand
CCGGCGGGGCGGTGAGGCGCGGGGCGCGGCGCGCTCGGCGTGAATATTCATCGGCGTGGGCGGGGCCGGGCGGCGGCCGGCAGAGCGGGCTGTTTGAATATTCATAGAGGTGGGCGGTGCCAAACAATAGCCCGGGTGGCCACCGGGTACTCGAATATTCATCAGGGGCGGGCCCGGACTAGGATTGGGCGGTGCTGTCTATGTGAATATTCATTTAGGGGCGGGACAAAATGGCGGACCGGGCGCGAACGGAGTAATATTCATCAGAGGTAGGCGGGGCCAGGCCAGGGCCAGGCGGCCTCGGGGGCGTGAATATTCATTACGGTGGGCGGGGCCGGGCAGTGGCCTGGCCGGCTCGAGCCTCGTGAATATTCACCAGGGGCGGGGCCGGACAATGTCCGGGCGCTGGCCTTTGGGGGCGGGGGCTTCCGAGGGCGGCAACGTGGGGGTGCACGCTCCCGCCTCGCAGTAACAATGACCGGAGAAGGGATCCTCTCTGAGACCGGCCCCAAAGCCAAGAGACAGCTGGGACCCGTGGCTCGTGCGGAGAGGGCGTGTCTACCCTGCCCTCCCGGACCCCTAGGCCGCAGCGGTTCGGCCCCGGGTGGAGCGGCCCCACTCCCTGTCCTCGCCCTGCCAGCCCACCGTCCGCGGACCACATGTACAGATGCATCCCGAGACCCTCCGTTCCGGTGGCCCCGTGCAAACAGACGAGATCTGCCGGGCCGCACCCCCAGATCTACCCGGCTTGACTCCGTACCTGGAGGTCACCAAGGGTCAGGACAGGCAACCTTGCAAATTATAAGGCAGTTAGGCAGAGTTCTCTTCTGTTTCATCCACACTCGTCCCTATCACAGTCTTTTACCAGCCAAAAAGGTTCAATGGCTACCCAGGGCCGGTACCTGACTGCTGGCTGCCCACCCCCAGCTTCCGGTCCAGGGTCCCATGGCGGTGCTCTCAGACAAAGCTAAGGCTGATGCTACTTGGCGCTCACTGAAGGCAGAGCCCCCACAAGGCCCTTCGACCCCAGGGCTTCCCCAACATCGGATCTGCACAGTGCTGAGTGTTCTGCATACAATTCCCAGCCCCGGGGTACTGAAGCCAAAGTACTGAAAGATAAGCCCTGAACCCGAGCACTGGAAAGCTATCTGGGAGGGGAGCAGGGATCACTCCAGATCAGTCCATCTCCAAATCCAAGTCTGAAGCCACCCAGGTGGTCTGTTCTACCCAGATTAGGTCCAGTACCCTCCTGCTTCCTGGAAGTTTAGTTTCCAAAGTTTTAGACGCAAAAATCTCTTGCAAGTTTAAAATACATCCAGGGACACCTGGTATTCACTGACTCGAGAAATCATAGTAATCAAAGTGCTTCTTGGATTTATTAGCCTTTTAAAATGATTCTGGCCCAGGCTGGTGGTGCACATCTGTAATCCCAACACTGGGGAGGCTGAGGCAGGAGGATTGCCAGGAGTTTGAGGCCAACCTGGGCTACACAGTGAGTTCAAGGCCAGCCTGAGACATAATGAGACCCCGTCTGAAAAATAAGTAAATAAGTAAATAAATGATTCTGATCAGCAGCAATGGTATTACCTATGCGTACAGGTTAAATAATTTCCTCAGAACTAGATTCATGCACTTCTAAATATTCAGACCATACATATTTCAGTCTTTGTTGGACCATGTGCTGAGTTCTCTACATGTTATCATATTGTTCTGCTCCACCCTGCAGGAAATAAGTGTCTAAACGCAAACATTTAGCGGTATGGTGGTGCACACCTACAATCCCAGCACTCAGGAGGCTGGAGCAGAAAAAAGAGAAAGAAGTGACTGACTAGGATACCCAGGGGCTCCCAGTACACAAACGCCAGGATCCTCCCCCAAGGCAGCTCCTTCCATTGGCTCAGCTCTAAGCCATGACATCGAGGCCCACCTCACACCACCCCTCCCCACTCTGCCCGTCCAAACGCCCTCCACCACCTCAGAACCATCTCTTCCTTCAAGTCTCCTTCCCTCCTAAGCTGCTTTGTCCTCTGTTGCCTCGGACAGTTATTTCACACTTTGAAGTCAGCTCCTACTCTGGAAGGGCCCGGGACCATTGCCTGGTGTCAGGAAAAGTACCACAGCTTGCCCCCGAAGACCTGACAGCCCGATGGATAATGGGCATAAGACAACCCCGCAGATAGCCATAGCGTGAGGCAGAACGTTGTAAATCCCAGGAAAGAGCAGCAGGCAGGTCTATTATTGAGTATAATGAATGCAAGAAAAGTGGAAAACTGGGCTGGAACGCTAGTTCTATTGTGCAGCCTTCCTGAAGCTGCTCAGCCTCTGAGCCTCTGCTCCTTCTTCTGTATACTCTGAAACTGGAGAAGAGACGACCAAGCAAGAGCCCAGGCCAGGGTGATCAGGCCTGGCGCTGAGGGAAGTAGCTCGCTAAGGCTTGGTGTCATGGGATGGCAGACGGCAGCAGAGACCAGCGAGTAAAAGTTTTGCGGGCGGCCCTGTGTCGTGTCTTGCTGACACTTCCAAGAGCGTTGCCAGAGCACAGCAAAGGCGGGAGGTGCTGGAAGGTAGTGACCAAACTGAATGAACTTCTCACGCGGGAGCCATGTGCACATGCCCAGCTTCAAACTCAGCTCCAGCTGCACGGCTGGGAGCCAGGCTTTCAACAACAGCCATGCAGCAGACCAAGCTGCCGACCAAGCAATTGTCCACTTTCCTGTGCTCTACCTCCCACGGTCTCACCTCTTCATGGTTTCACTTTCTGGGGTTTCAGTTACCTGAGGTCAACCACTTCTAAATAGAAAAAAATACTGGAGAAAATTTCATACATTTTATAAAACCTACTATAATATCTTGTTATGTGTCTTTTATTATTGTTATTAATCAATCACTTAGCCTAACTTATAAATTAGGCTTTACCACATGTATGCATAGGAAAAGAACATAGCGTGGCTGAGATTTGGTACTATGCACGGTTTCAGGCACGCAGCGAGGTTCTTGGAATGTCCCTACAGATAAGGTAGACTGCTGTGACAGGAAGTCTTGCAGTTCTAGAAACTAGAAGTCCAAGACCAAGGTTCTGAACTCTTTGGTTTATTGGGGAGGAGGGGATTTGGGGGAAAGAATAGGCAGAGCACGAGCTGGCAACTCCCCAGAGGATGAATCCTCAGATGAGTAGAGTGCCCTGTGGTTCAATCCCCTTTACAAAGCTCCCTTCTGAGTGCACAACAAGATCCTGCCTCCAACACAGTGGCACTGGGGATTGTTTCTAACCCGTGAATTTTGGGGTCATTGCCAAACACAGCAACAGGTGTGGTCCTGAGCGCAGCGGGCCACAGAATATGCATGCTCGACTTCCTGGGGTGCATTGGGCTGGCAGTCTGCACAATTCCAGGGAAGCTTAGTTATACAAGCATGTTAGGATGGACAGAGACAGCTGCTTGTCCGTTGCCTTATTGCCTGGGTTACTTTTCGTGGCAGAAATATTTGGGGAAATGGCTTTTCAAACGCAGAAGAGAGCAAGGTCAAGAGCAGAGCGCTAAATGAATATAACTTGAGTGTTCAGGGTCCTGGAGGACTTGTGCCAACTGGAAATACAGGTAAATGATGAAAATATTAGCAAGGAGGATTGGGAAAAGATGATGAGGTGTGTTCAGGCAAAGCACAAAGAGGAGAAGCACAGACTTAGGGAATGGAGACCTGAGTTCTTATCTTCTGATTGAAAAGGGGTTGAGCAAGCGTGTGTCCCCTGCATCCCTCAGTTTTCTAATATGTGATATTAAGGGGTTGGATAAAATGATCAAGAGATCCTTTTGGAGCCTTGGAGATTCTGATTTATATCATACTGGCCTCAATCCTATAACCCTTTACCCCTTAGCCGTGATGGAAGAGGGGTAGCATGAGTGGCGGAAGTTTTAAAGGCATATGGGGAATGCTATACATTTAGCAGCAAGTTACATCTTTTGAAAGCCATCTTTGTGCATTGGAGGAGGGGACCAAAATCTTTGTAATGAGTGAGCGTATCAGTCGTATAAAAAAGAACTGACTACTCTAGCACCCAACAGGGTAGAAGGTGCGGGGTAAGGAAGGCAGCTCAAAGGGCAACAAAAGAAGAAATAGCCCATGTGTGGGACCAAAATCCTATCCTTGCTCATGGGCTGTGGACATTGCCATATCTGTGATGAGAAAGTTATCTCAGCCTGGGTCTCCCAAAGGCAGAGCCTGAGACAAGGATTTGGGTACAGACAGTTTGTCTGGGAGATCAGCCCAGAAAGCACAAGACACGGAGGAGGGGAAGTGAAAAGTGGGAGGGAGCTGAGCTAGTGAGGAGTGTGTTCATGGGCAGGTTAACACCGTGGGCAGCTGGCTAAATGTTTCTGGCTTGCTAGGAAATGCGGGGAAGTGCAAGTTTACTTTGTAGGTACACTTTCTGTGAACCTGTTGTCTTAGTCTGTTTTCCATTGCTATACCGAAATACCTGGACTGGGTAATTTTTAAAGAGCAGAGATTCAGTGACCACCAGCAAGAACCTTGTGCTCTTTCAACTCATGGCAGAAGCAGCAGAGCAAACAGGTGTGCAAAGAAGGGACGAGACAAGAAATGCAGCTTAACTTTATAAGAACCCACCGGCATAGTGACTAATCTGATCTGGAAAAGAGAAAAACAGATAGAAAGGCATGAGTCCCTCTTAATGAGGCCCTACCTCCCAGCAGAGACATAATGATAAACAAATTTCCACATGGGTTTCAAAGGAGATAAAACATATTCAAATTGATTGTAGCACATGCTACAATTCATAGAAAAGGGTTTTGTAAACATTTTCTTTTAAAAACCATAATATTCTAATTGCTGTATATAGACAAACTATTTGAAATACTTTTGGGACCCTTTGTCCTTTCAATAAATTTATATATCAGGATTACTTCAATCAAGTTACAGTGTGAAAATCCTTCCTCTGCAGAATCCTCAAGGGTCTTCCAAAATTGAGTCAGAAATAATCCTAGATAAACTTGAATTGTTTGTAGGAAAACGGAGGCACCTCCAGACCATAATCTTAAGTGAAATAAATTGGACACACAAGTTAAATACTGCCTTGTTTCTCTTGTGTGAGAAACCCAAAGAGTAAACAAGGAGCATAATGGAAGATAGGTATTAGGAAGCAGGATGAACATGTTCTAATGCGAAGGGGAAGAAAGGAGGGCGGGGGAGAAAAGGAAAAGGGAAAAAAAATAATAATAAAAGGGAAAAATGTGAACAGGGCTTTTGTAAATGGGGAAGGGAAAAGAATTGAGGGGAGGAGAATGGGAAAAAAAGAAGAATCAGGATAAATTATGTACAGGTACAATTCTCTACGATGAATGTGATTGACATGCATGACAAATATATGCTAATAAAAAATATAAAGTTAAAAAAGAAATAATCCTGGAAGACTGGGTGTGGTAGCACTCTCCTGTAATCCCAGCACTCGGCAGGCTGAGGCAGGAGAATCGTTGCAAGTTTGAGGCCAGCCTATGCTACATAAGTGAGCTCAAGGCCAGCCTGAACTGCACAGCGAGAGCCTGTCTCAAAAAAAAAAGAGAGAAAAAGAAAAAGAAATAATACTGGAAAATTAAGATGTGTCATGTCCCCATACAAACTCCCCACAATGCACATAATCATTACACACTAAAACATGGACTAATAACAATAAAACATATAAAAAATAATAATTTTTGAACACACCTCATTATTCTGGCCACTTTCTGAAGCAGTTCTAGAAGTCCTCTTTCATAAGTGTCTTTTTGAGGTGTGATAAAAAATTTGGTGAGTGTAACTGCCGTGTGCCATCAAGTGGAAAGGCGGGCTCAGAAAAACGTGGTGGATCTGGCACCGTGCAACTTCTAGTTCATCTCCAAAGTCAAAATGACCATGAAAGGTCAATGTTTTGAATCAGTTCAGGACATCAAGGCAGCCAGGACAGCACAACTAAAGACACTCAGGAAAGAGGACTCCCAGAACTTCTCCTGAAAGTGGCAAGAAGCATGGGATGAACGGGCTTAAGTCAAACGGGATGTTTTGAGGGAGATGCAAGGCAATGTATCTTTCACTGTAATATGTTTTTAAAATTTAAACATTAAAAAACAAATGGGGGCTGGGGATTTAGCTCAGCGGCACAGCGCCTGCCTAGCAAGCACAAGGTCATGAGTTCGATTCCCGGGATCCGGAAAAAATAAAGAAATTTTAAAAATTTCAAAAAAAAAGAAATAAATGAAGAATCCCAGCTTGAGAACTCAAGCTGAGAGTCATAGGTAGTGGTTGGGACAGGCTGGACGGGGACTTTAGTAGTTGTTGTGCATGTCTGGCCTTGGTAGTTTCTGGGGTGAAAGGAATGAGGGATTCCACAAAGGGAGGCAAGCTAGACCTGCTGGTCAAGGACATGACAGACCTGTACCATACTTCATCAGATTCTTGTTCCCTGTTATGGCTTGTATCTAGATGTCCCCCCAAAACTTCATGCAGTCTTAGATGGGGGCTTTTTCAGAGGTAGCTTACTCTAAAGTGTGTGTGATGGTAGGTTTGAGGGTGTGTGATTACTAAATCAGTCCACTGATTGGTTTGGCACTGCCCTAATCCCGGTAGCCTGGATACAATATAAAAGGGGCAGAAAGAGGCTATTAAGGTCCCTTGTTGCTCTTACTGCATTCTGCCCTCCATGAACTGTTCTCCTCTGCCAAGCCACCCTGCCTTGGAGCCAGCTGATTATGGACTGAAACCTTTACAAACCATAAGCTAAATAAACCTTTCCCTCTTTTACTACGGGTGTTGGGTATTTTGCCTCAGCAACGAGAAAAGTAGCTAAAACATGCCCTTAGCCTAAAAGCCACATCCCAGGATGTGGCCAGACCAGTGAAGTCCTTTCGATGCTCAGCCATTTATTATGTCACAACTGAAGTAGACTCGTGAGTTCAGATAGGATACAGGAGATCTTATTCAATTTGCAGTAGAGCGCCCTTAGGAGAGGAGGCTCAATCATAATCAAGTTTATCCCTTTAAAAATGAATGAGCCACATGGCTCCATTAGTGCCCCGCAAGCTCTGCAGCGTTAGCTATTGATTTGCAGTTAATAACAGTGATTACAATCTCCAAATCTTCTAACCTGTGTCCTAGAACAAGAGACCGTTGGTGCATACCAGCCATCCGCTATGACTGATAGATGCTGTATTGATGAATTTCAGATTTCCTGTTCTTTTGGATAAGCACAATTATCATTGCCATCTTCTTTTCCACATCTACTGCCTATATTTTGCTTTAGGGTAGTCAAAGTTGGGTCAAGAGGCCAGCCATGCTTTGTTGTAGTTTGGGGTTTACAAGGGGAAATAATACAGAACACATAGTTTATAACATATAATAGTCACCCAAAGGGTCATATACAAGAGAGTACAGGAAATCTGTCCACATACTAAAGACTCCAAGAATCCAGCTGAGGGCCTGCATCCCATGGCGGTGTCCTACATGAGTCCAGCTGAATACCTGGAGCCCATAACAATGCCTCCCACCAGTCCAACTGGAGGCCTAGAGCCCACAACAATGTCTCATGTGGGCCTGTTTCATGGATCTGCACTGGGAAGGCCCAAAGGTCAGTGGTGAAATCTAGAAAGTCTGTGCCAGTGGGATGAAGGATCTGTGCTAGAAGGCTGAGGAATTTGCACTGGCACAAGGAAGCGACGCTCAAAGTAAGAACCAGAGCTTTCCTGAAAAGTAACACTGCCATCTTCAGCAACAGTGAGCTCCCGAGCTCCTCTGACAATTCGAACAGCCAAGTCCATATCAGGAAAGCCAGCACAACAAGCTTCTCCAGGACACTGAACAGTGCACCATGTTCCCCTCCGGAGCCAGGAAGCAGTGCTCAAAGTAAGGACCAGAGCTTCCCCAAAATGAACCGCAGGTATTCCCAGCAACAAGGTCCTGAGCGCCTTCCATAATGAGAACGGTGCAGCTCATCAGCGAAGCCAGCGTGACAAGCTCCTCCAAGAGAACCCCAGGATAACCAACAGCTTCCAACAGCACCTCTTCTCCACTTCTGCCTCTTATGCTGCTGGCAGCAGTCCTCAGGTGGGCCTCCCACACCCAGGACCATGCTAACTCAGTTCAGCTGGGTGCTACAAGTTGTCCACCAGCTGTCAACCCACCACATGCCTGAAATGGATCTCCTGGGCTTGTCCTCACTCTGGGCTCTAGACCGCTCCTGGAGGTTACTTGGGAATTGAGGAGGGGGCAGTATTGGAGGAGGGAAAGGGTTGGACAAGGAAGGGTAACTGGATGGGCGCAGTCTTTCAACTCCTAAAAATGCAACTCGGAGTCAGTCACAAACAGGAAGGCCTACTGGTTCTCACCAGATTCCACCTTCTCGTGCATTAGCGTGAATCGCCGTTAGTGGACTGACTTGTGTAGAAAAGTATTCAGATCTGCACTGGTGCTTGTGGAGATGGGCTGCAATACATGCAGGGTCTTCAGAGTGCCAGCTTAGCTCTCTAGTTGTGCAGAGAGAAGGAAATGCAGACAAGTGGGCACCAGCGAGGGTAAGAGGAGTTAAAGGTCAAGGATCTGGATACAGACCCAGCGTGTGCCACTTGTTAATATCACCACTCATTCTGAAATTTCCAGGAACTGGGAATCAGGTAGGCACTCAAGGAGAGAAGCAGCTCCTTAGGAAAACATTTACAGCTATTTTCATAACCATTGGTTCTCTAGGCCTTTGAGAAGTCCCTTTCTGCACTGCTACGCTTTACAGAGTGTATGTGAATGAGAATCTGTGTTGTTTCCCAAGCTCTGCCCCTCAGAGCCCCGGGGTTCCCTGGATATTCCAAGTGATCTGGGGGATTTTAGTAACAGAACCACTGAGCTCACTGCCTGGCCCTTCCTCCTCCCACCGCATGAGTTCTGCTTTTGTGTGTTCTACAAACTGGAAATGTGAGTAATGTTCTCAGATAAGATTTCCACTGCAAAACGTTGCAAAATCCTGAGTTAAAAGATATTGGAAACCGAGATTTCCATAATTACATGGCAGAGATATCTATCTAGCAAACATGTTTCTGAGTTCAAAACTAGACAACCCTTTAAGCATTGTGAGGACTGAATGCTTGAATCCTCAAGCACTGAATGCCAAGCTGAAGCAGAGGCGGACAGCTGATGTAGGAGCAAGACCCAGCTTTGGGCTCAGGCTCAGTCCCATTGGTATTTATACCCCACCTGTACCGTGAGACTCAGTATTGTTAGTTACTGGCTGCTTTACTCTCACATGCACACGAAGATCAGAAGGGGGCCGTGGCCGATGCCAGGCTGTGTAAGTGTGACCTCAGCCTATGGTACGAGGGCGCTGTGGCTGGATGTGGTGTCTCCACTGAAACTCGTGCTGCAACGTCATTGCCACCTGATAGAACGGGGGGCGGGGGGGCAGGCAGGAGGGTCCGGGCCACGGGCTGCAGGCTGGCGAGCGGGCGGATGGATGCATGTGGCTTCTGAGAGAGGGTGGGTTACGGCAAGAGTGAGTTGTGACAAAGCATCTGGCCCTCTCTCTGCTTGCCTTGCTCTCCTCGGGCCCTCTTGCTCTTGGGCTTTCTGCTGTGACTCGAGCAGGAGTCCTTCATGCTGCTCTCTGATCTCAGACCTTCCCACCTCCAAAACTGTGAGCTCAATAAACCTCTTTTCTTTACAGTTTACCTAACTCAGGTATTCTCTGATAGCAACAGGAAACAGAGTAAGTCATGAGATCTGTACAGTGGCCTGTCTTTTTCTAAAGTAATCTACCTCCCGTTTCTCACACAGCGTATTGCAGGCTAATCAAAAATGTTTTTCATTCCTGAGAAGTCAGATCCAAGAAACTCTATAATAATAAAATAATTATAAAATCAAACTGCCAAACAGTAATCAAGGCAACTCTGATTGCTCTGAAAAGTCAAAAGGATGTTTACGAAGTGTGTCGTGACAGAGAAAATGTATGTTGTGTTACTCACTGAAAATATCACTGTAAAATTTGTCTGAGATTATGGCCATAGCTATGCAAACCTTAACACTACACCTAGGAGAAATAATGAAAAGAAACATATCAAATAATTGCTAGCTAACAAAGCTACAAGGGATTTGTCCTCTCCCTCAAGATATGGTTCTGAGAATTTCCTCTATGAACCTGCCTTATGATATGTACAGATATATAAGTAAATTTGTACTGAACTATAGTGACTGTTAATTTCCTAAAGGCGGCTCTAAGACGGCACTCTGAATGGGCCTTCAGGGCTGCACAGGTGCACATCTATCATCCCAGCATTGTGGAGGCTGAGGCAGGAGGATCTCCTAGAGTTTGAGGCCAGCCTGGGCTACATAGTGAGTTTAAGGACAGCCTGAACTACATAGCAAGACTCTATCTCAAAAAGCCAATATAT
>NW_004955470.1:7166267-7323027 GCF_000276665.1 Chinchilla lanigera | reverse complement strand
ATATATATATATATATATATATATATATATATATATATTAGTTAATTAATTAGTAAATTAATTAATTAATTAAACTGGCTCTCTAGTGCTTAGAGCTGCAGCCTTCCCTGGCTCCCTAAGGCCAAGGCTGAGGCAGGGAGTGGCAGAGCTGAGCTCGGGAGCCTGCCCCTGTCCTCAGGAGCCCTCCCCTCGCCTCCCTCGCCTCCTTTGCCTCTTCCAGCTTAGCTTCTGGATTTGCAGCTGGGTCCCTCAGTCTCTGCCTCCACACGGCATCCGACTCCGGTCTTCCTACCACAGATCCTCGGATTGCATTTGCAAATACCCTATTCCCAGATAAATCCAAGTGCTCAAGTCCTGGGACTTAGGACCACCGGAGTCATTGACTGCGTTGCTGCTTCTCACGAAAGTCGGAGATTGTTATTCCTTCCCCCCGCAGAGTGGGTTCCACACCTCAGCTCACGGTGGGTTAGAGAAGAGGCGCTCCCCATAGATCTTGCTGTGCTTCTCCCTTCCCTCCACCTATTGTGTGTTTTTCAGGCATGTGTTGTGGTCATGGTACTGTGTTCATCCTTTACAATTAAGTCTCATAAAACTCTCTTCCAAAAAAAAAAAAAAGAAACTCTCTCTCAGCCAGGGGCTGCAAGTTGTTTTCACCTACACTGCAATTTTTCAGATCGACTGGCTTTTTAATCAGCAACTACCGTCTGCAAATCATGGTAAACGGTATCTTTAAAATTAAATTGTAAAAGTTTCTTAGACTTTTTTCACAGATGTGTAGCAGATAGGGAAGAGACTACTAGGATAAAAAGAAGAAAGGAAATTGAGGAAGCAATAGACCAAAATAGTAATCAGTGTTACCAAAAGGAGTATTTCTTCAGCACTGAGAGGTCGCCAGTTTAGTTGGGGCATTTGGGGATTAGCGAATGTCTGAAAATGTCTTGCTGGCTTGGAACTATTTTATGTATGTGTGACTTTTTCTCATGCCAGGAACAGTTTTTTGTTTTTGTTTTTGTTTTTGTTCTTTAAATATTGAGATTTAAGGATGTTTGTTTAATTTTTTTGAAGAACGAAGTCTTTCATTAAATGTCACAGAATTGCCTGACATAAAAATATGAATAAGGAATGATGACATCACAGGCAAAGCAAACATGATTTTGTTTATGTTTCCTGGGTCTGGTTATATCGCTGCTGTGCGCCTTTGCAAGTGAAAATATTTACTTCTCTTGTTACACACAGGCATTTATCTGAATGAGAATGTCAGTGACCTCTTCAGATTGGCATGTGTCTTCCTTTGTGCGCAGCTTCCATTTTCTTGTTGGACGGGCTTCGTTTGTGTTAAAAAGCTGAGGAAATGAAAGGCAAAGCTGCACTAATGTGGTGAAACTTGCCTGGCTGCGAGTCCGGAAATTGGAATTGCTCCTCTCCCGTGGGCTGGTGTGTGGCTGTTGTGAACACCGTATGTCGGAATGTTGAAGCGGGGCAGCTTCTCCTCCTAGGAGTGCTGCTGGGGTACAGGACTGTCTTGTCTCCTTCACCATGGGCCCGGCTGCCCCAACCACAAAGGCAGGGGGAGCCCCCAGCAGGCATCTCTTGGGCCTGTCCTCTCCCAGCAGCCCCCAGGCCCGGCCCAGAAGGAGACCACCTGTGACAGTTAGCCCACGACTCTGCAGGTTCAGTCTCCAGATCCAGCCAACTGAGGATGGAAAATATTCCAAGAAATTGCATTTGTACCAAACATGGACAGACAGTTTTCTTGTCCCTAAATGACACAGCATGCTGTGTCTGCTCATAACACTCAGATTGCCTTAGGGGTTACCATCAAGAACTGATTTGAAGTATACAAGACAATGCGCATAAATCCTATGCAAATAGAACATCATTTTATTTATTTGTTTATTTACTTTTGTTTATTTGAAACAGGGACTCACTATGTAGTTCATGCTAGCCTTGAACTCACTGTGTAGCCCAGGCTAGCCTCGAGCTCGTGGTGATCCTCCTGCCTCAGCCTTCTAAGTGCTGGGATTATGGGTTGTGTGCCACTCAGCATTTCATTCACATTATGTCATTCAAGGGCCGGGGATGTAGCTCAGTGGCACAGCGCCTGCCTGGCAAGCACAAGGTCCTGAGTTTGATTCCTGGTACCAAAAAAAAGGAACCCACATTATGTCATTCAATCTTTGCACTTCTGTGTAACCACACTGTTTATTATTCCTGTTTCTTGGAGGAGAAAGCCTATGCGCTAGAGACATTCAGTGACCAGCCCTCATCGTACCATTAGTAGCAAATCCAGGATTAGGGAGCAGACCCAGTCCAGCTCAGTGGCGCATGCCTGTAATCTCAGCGGCTTGGAAGGCTGAAACAGCGGAGTCTGGACAATGTAGCAAGACCCTGTCTCAAAATAAAAGCGAAAAAGTCTAAGGATATAGCTCAGCACTCTCAAAAGACTTACTCCCCAGTACCACAAATATGGCCAACCCATGCACTTGTACATTCTAATCAAGGCTTGATGAAAAGATCCAAGATCCAAGATTCCTTACTGTGAAGGAAGGGCTTTAAAAATTCTTCTGTTCATAAATGTAATATAGTTATTAAGTAAAATATAGAAAAGTATAAGATATAAATAGAATTCACCTCTAATGCTTACCAACAATCATTAGCATTTAATCTACTGTTCTCCCCCTAAACATGTTTGTTTATTGTGGAAGCTCACTCATTCTAGACTCAGCACCAGTTGCCCTCACGATTTTACTCGTGCTGAGTCTAGAATGAGTGAGCTTCCACAGGAGTGTCTCTTGATTCAAGAAATAAAAGAGCCAGGCATGGGGGGGGGGCACACCTGTAGTCCCAGCACTCAGGAGGCTGAGGCAGGAGGATTGTGGAAAGTTCAAGGCCAGCCTGGGCTACCCAGTGAGCTTAAGGCAAACCTGAACTTGTTCTTCCTTGCATGGTAGAATGTATGTTTAGTGTGTACAAAACACTGGGTTTAATGCTCCACACCAAAGATCAATAAAAGTAAACATCATTCCATAAGAAAGATTTCCTCCCAACATTCATGTCACCACACAGACAAAATATTCAGTCAATCTAGCTGTACACATATGAGGATATTTTTGTATTTTGAAATGTAACTATTGTGCTATACTATACTATACTATACTATAGCTTTTTTTCTATTAGTAGAAAATTAAAACTTGTTTTGGTATAGTTTCATTATACATATTTGCTCCAAGCAATCAGAATATTATTTTTAACCACCAAAATTTCACCACAGATATTTTTATCTTCAATGTTAAAATTTTGATCTGAATCTTCAATAGCATTAACAGTGTCATGATTTTTAACTTTGATGTAATGAACTTCTAAAAGCTATATTTGGCAACCATGAATCGATTGAGACAAAAATAGTCATTATTACAACTGTCCTAGGTACTTTTCTCTCATTGCTGAGACAGAATACCCAACACTGAAGGTTAAAGGGGGAAAGGTTAATTTAGCTTACACTTTGTAGAGCTTTCGGTCCATAATTGGCTGGCTCCAAGGCATCTTAGAGCAGAAGGAGTTATGGTGGGTAGAAGGTACCAAGCAACAAATAAGGAACATTAATAGCATCTTTCTGCTCCTTTTTATACTCTACTGAGTCTACTTGGGATTAGGGTGGTGCCAAACCAACAAGTGGACTGATTTAGTAATCAAACTCCCTTAATCCTAGAATTGCACCATGAATCAATTACACATTCTAGATTCAGTTACCTCTGAAAAAAATCCATCTATGACTGCATGAGGCTTTGGGGGAACATCTAAACACATGCCATAACGTTCCACCCCTGGCCCCGCAAAGACTCATGTGCATCTCTTTATGCAAAAGTTATTTAGTCCATCTCCAGGAGTTGCCAAAGTCCTAACAGTTTCAGCACTGCTGAGAGGTCCAAGTCCAAAGTCTCCTCTGAGATTTAAGGCAAACTCTTAGCTGCAAGTCCATGTACAAATGCAAAGAAAATTCAGCACTTCCAACATTCAATGGCACAAGATAGACATTTCTATTCCAAAAGTTACAAATATGAAGATACAAAGAAATGGGACCAAAGCAAGACCAAAATCTAGCAGGCAAACGTTAAATCCCAGTTTCTTTTCCAGCATTCCTGGCAATCTGTAGCAAGTTGTAAACTCCAAAGGGCTTGGGTGGCTCTGCACCTATGGCACTGCAGGAGGTTGTAAGCTCTTACGGCTTTTCTCTGTTGGCTCTGCTTCCCTCCTTGCAGTTTTCTTGAGATGATCCATGTTTTGGGGTTCTCTAAACTTCTGGGGTCTCCAATGCATCTTTAGCTTCACTCTCATGGCTTTACACACTGCCCCCTCAGGGGTACACTGCCTGGCCACCCAGACCTGCTCCTGAAATCTGGGGGGAAGCCTTATTGGTCCCACAATTCTTGCATTTTGCATGCACCTAAAACCAGCACCATGTGGATGATTCCAGTGTCTGCCACCAGCTGCAGCAGTAGCCAGGCTTCCTTCCGCTTTGGTGGTAGGGGTCAAGTGCCTATAAGCCAAATCCTGCAGGAATAAAGGCCACTTTCATTCTGTAGCATTGTGCTCTGGGGCTCTCTTCTCAAAGAAAAGACTTTCACTTTTGCAATTTTGGGGCTACAAAGGCTGGAGTCCTGCTGGTTCTTGTGATGCCCTCAGGTCATCTTTGCTATTCTCCTGATCCTTCTCAGCAATCAAGATTTCCTCTGCTCTATATTTGCAGTCTACAGCTTTACCAGAGCTTCCTGTCTGGCCAAATTCAAAATATTTTAAATCATGCTGCTGGGCACTTTGCCCTTGATTCTCAACATCAATCAGGCTAAAAGGCCCCAATAGTAGCCATGCCACTGCCTCAACATTAGACTGCTTTGAAATTTCTTCTGTCAGATTAATTATTCCACCATCCTTAACTTTAGTCTTGAGTAAAGTCTCTGGACATGAGAAAAATGCTGACAAACTTTCTGCTAAGCCATAACACATGGTCTGGAGTCCAATAGCCAATGTAATCCTTCTTCCCAGCAGAAACCTCCTGACCCTGATCTTTACTGGCAGAATTTCTATCAGCCTTCTGATGTTCTGAACTCTGACCAGAATCTCCCATCAAGTGCAGCCTAAGGCTTTCCAGCTTACTTTTTCAGCCAGCATCTCCAAACCTTTCCCAACAAGGCTTCTGAACTACATCGCCAGGTATAGTCACAGCAACAACTTCACTTCTCTGGTATCAAATTCTGTCTTAGTTACTTTTCTCTCATTGCCAAGACAAAATACCCAACACCCAAAATTACAAGGGAAAAGGTTTATTTAGCTCACAGTTTGTGGAAGTTTTAGTCTGTAACTGACTGGCTCCCAGGCAGGTGGCGTGGCAGAGGAGACACAGTTCAAGGTGGGCAGAAGGTAGCAAATCAACAATCAAGGGACCTTAACGGCATCCTTCTGCCCTTTTATACTCTATCTAGGCCACCAGAATTAGGATGGTGCCAAACCAATCAGTGAACTGATTTAGTAATCACACACCCTTAATTCCAACATTGCACCATGAACCAATCACACAACCTAGATCCAGCCACCTCTGAGAATCTAAGGCATTGAGGGGACATCTAAACACAAGCCATAACATCTGTTATTCTATTTTAAGTCTCATTCATAAATATAAACTGGAATTGCGTGAAAATTTTGCAGATATCTTCTATTAATAGAACTAATGTATTGAGTTATCTTTTCAATTTTCATAGATAAAATAAATTTAGAACACTCATTTGGTCTAAGTGAAAACCCGTGTTTCTTGGGGGCAATATGTACATTCATCTGCATTGCATAGGTTAACATGTTATTTTGGGGTACATTGATCCAGTCATCTGCAGACAGGTGTCTTTTGGTTGCCATTTGATTAGTTAATCACTAAGGTCCTCAAGGTGGTTGGTAAATATCAACAAATATTTTGTGTAAGGCTTCAGGTTCATCATCAACAGGAAGATGAAAATTTGGTATTTAATATTTTTTCTTGTGGTACTGGGGATTGAACCCAAGGCCTTTGAACTGAGCTACATTCACCATCTTTTTTTATGTTTTGTCAGGATACAGGATCTTGCTAAGTTGTTAAATTGGGTGGGCTGGGTTTGAATCTGTGATGCTCCTGCCTCAGTTCCTCAGAGGGCTGGGGTTCCAGGGATGCACTAGAACACTGACGATATTCAATTTTTTATTACACACTTTACTTGTTTCAAACGTCGTTGCTCCCAAATGCAATGCAAATACTTATTGTATTTCTCAGAAGAGTTGTAGATAACAGATATATCCACGTGGAGACATAGATCTGTTTCTGTGCCTATTTATACAACCAGTTAAAAGTCTATTGTAGCAAGAATGTTCTGACTACTTTCTCTCTCTGGAAATGGCTCAGCCTCTGTCTCTGCACACAATTTACATCCATCTTCCTGGACTTTCCCATATTTCCTGCTGAGCTTGACCATTACCTCTCAGACCGTCATGCACCCCAGCGCTACTGACTGCTATGTGAAGTCCCCGACAAGGGCAGGAACCTTGAGTGTTTCTTCCACTACCCCATGACTGGAAGAAATGAGCCATTTTAAGGCATTTTCCTATGTACCCTTTGTTTAGTCGGGAAGTGTGACAGCAAACCACCCTTGAATGGGAGATGTTAACTTCAGTGCACTGAGAGAGGAGCATCAGCCAGCTTTGGGAATCCACTGAGGTGGGAATACAGTCACGGCACTGAGGTTTGCTCCTTTCAGCCGATGGTGGAGGTAAAGGGAGACTCACATCAGACCCATCCTAGCCTGGCATGGGGCGCACACCTTTATCCCAATGAATGCTGTGGTTTGAAATTTCTCTCTTAAGCAAAGATGCTAACAAATTAAAAAAAAATGCGATTACTAGTAGTACAGTGATTAATACAGTAATATAGGCTCGGGGACTCCCTCTACCACCACTTAGTACATGCAGTTGAGATCTGAATAGTGACTACTGCCTATTTGTGCGTGTGAGTGCCATGTGAGTAATAAGTGAGATAACCAAGTGTGGTGCCTGTACTTCAATACATGTCTGGAATTATATACACCATACATGTTAGGTGCCTGCCAAATAGTGCTTAACATTGGCTGTTAATACTCTCTGAAATAAATGATGGTTTCATGTTTAGAAATACAGGAACAAGTAAAGATAGAACAAGAAAGTACTTATGGAGATAAATAAAGGACACCAAGTTAAACACCGTGGACTGAAGATGGCTCCACTGCCACTTACCCTCTAATAATAAGTAAGGGGATGTTTTAGTAACTAAGCATCATCTCAGATGGAAAACAGCTGCAATGTCCTACAGAAAAGAAATCAGCTGGACACCTAACTGGTGAATGATGAAATGACCAGAAAGGCTAATGCCTCTTGGCAGTGGGGAATCGGACGTGGGCAGCTTTGTGTACAATCCACAAGAGAGTCTCAGAAATGGGAGGATCCACAGTGAGTCTAGAGGGTGGGGTGGTTAGGAGGGTAAACTGAGATTGCTGTGGGCAAGTTATGTCACTGGAGCTGTAATTACACCTCCACAGCAGACTAGGGCAAGAAGGACTAGAGGGACACTGGACTTGGCACCTAGGAGAGGGATGAGGGATCATGCTGGACATGGAGGAGTTAAGGGAAAGACTACATGGTACAGACTGGAACTCCCAACCTCTTCCACTGGGCTCTGAGAATGCTCTATCTGCACTCCCAGGCAAGAGGGTTGTCTTTTTCCTGACTAGCCAGATAGAAAAGACCTTCACATAAGGATGGCCTGCATCTCCCAACCCCACTGCCCAGCCCACTCTTCTAAAAAGTTCCTTAGCAAACAAGCCACCCCCACTCACAGACAACTTCCAAGAAGGTCTCCCCACCTTGCAAGTACGCCTCTGGTGACTCACTCTTAATTATGAAAGATCACCGAAACACTAACAGTGAGTTGAGGTAAGTGTTCAAATAAAAGCAGAAATCAAAACAAAAAAATCAACAAAAAGGAAAGGAAATGTGAGAGCTGGAGAACAATGAAGAAACATAAGCAATTTCTAAAGCAAAACAAAATGCTACTTTTGGAGGTGAAAGAAGTTTATTGTACTTATGAATACCATCAGAAAATGGTAAAACAAAGGAATATGCAAAAGTCATCTTTGAAATTAAAAATACAAGGGCTCATGTGACAAATTCAATGAGAAAAAAATGAAAAATTCAGTGAAGATAAATTTTGGAAAATTCCCTTAGAAGTGGAAGAAATAAAGAGCATCCATAAGATGGAAATGGACTGGAAGTGGTAGGGCCAGCCTCTCAGTGGAGCAGTCTCCTGAGAGAGAGCAGCTCCAGAGAACAAAGAGGAAAGGCAGGAGGAGAAACGACCATGTCATTGATTGAAGAGCTGTTGGGACACACAGGGCACAAGTTTCTACATGGACAGGACAATGTGCGACAGGAAACCCACTGAGACAACTCATTGACATTTCAGGGCACTCAGGACAGGAGATTCTGGAAGCTTTCTGGGAACATAAAAGGCCACAGACAAGGAGTGGCAATCAGATGGGAATCATCACACCTTAGTCACAAGCCCAGAACTGGCACTGCCTTCAAAACTCTGAGCGAAAATGGTTTCCAATGTGGGAATCAAGTATTGTTCAAATGGGAGAGTAGGAAAAGGCATTTCAAAACCTCCTGAAAAGTTTGGGTGTGTCCCAGTAAAACAAAGGAAAAAGAAAGATATGGGTTCAGTGATGGAACCTGCCATGAGAGAAAGGCCTAGGGGTGCCCAGGCTGGGATATGGAGACCCCCAAGAAGAATGGGATACAGGAGGCCCTGAGGCAGACAATGACAGCATGGGCTATGCCCAAGGGTAGAAGATGACTGACTCTTTGGTACAAAGCTGGGATGAATTAGTACTTTAAAAAATCAGACAAACGGGGAAATGTATTCACTTCCAGGAAAGCAGAAAGAGATATCAAAAAGGATATATAGTCATAGTATATTAACTGACTTAGCTATGAATCACAGTCTCATGGACATAATAATGAACAGTGAATATTGATATGACAAAAAGTTTTGAAAGGATGTTGGGAATGTGGTGGGGTCGTGGAAGAGAGCTACATAATGTTCCACAACAGGAAATAGATGAAATCTAACATTGCAAATTAAGAAGTAGTAGTGGGAAGATTATTATTTAGAAATGTGGAAGCAATTATCAGAAGAAATAATGTAGTAAGCAACTGTCTCCAGGGAGAGGAGAATCAAGGGCGAGGCAAGGAGTTTGTTTTGTTATATGGTTTGTAAAATTATTTTATTTTAAAAACATGTACTCATATAAATTAAAATTTATGCAGGTTCAAAAATTTAGGGACAGCAAGTATGGAAATATTATTATCAGACAAAGTAGGATTTAAGCCAAAACTATTAGATAGAATGAGAGAATGGAAGGAAAACATATCGTCTGCCAGAAAAACAAAATTGTTGTGAACCTTTGGCCTTTTGATTACACCGCCTTAAATAAAAATCTTACTGGAATATTTTACACAAGTCTTTTTCAAAACTTGATGGATTAAATAAAAAATTAATTCTGTAAGTATATGGAAGATATAAATAATAGAATTAGTTACTACGGGAATATATATTTATTCACATTTATATGAATATTTACATGTATTTACATATATAGTTATGTACTTGCTTTTCAGTTAACTTTAGAAAACTTATAAAAGACACTATTAAATTAGCAACAAAGAAAATTATATGTGACCATACATTCTCCAGCTACAAGGCAATAAAATTAGAAATGTGCAAAGCAAGGGGCTGGGGATTTAGCTCAGCGGCAAAAGCGCCTGCCTGGCAAGCGCAAGGTCGTGAGTTCGGTTCCTGGTACCGGAGAAAAACCAAAAAAAAAAAAAAGAAAGAATAGAAATGTGCAAAGCAGCAACCAAAAAAGTCAATTATCTTGCAAATTTAAAAAATTAATCTCTAGGATAAAAAAGAAATTTTAACTAAAATCATAAACTTTTGAAATGAAGAACAGTGAAGGTAACATGACAAAAACAGGGGCTGGGGCTTTAGCTCAGCAGCACAGTGCCTGCCTGGCAAGCGTGAGGTAATGAGTTCAATTCCTGGTACCGGGGGGAAAAAAAACCCAAGACACAAAGAGCAAACAGTTTCAGGTAACATAACAAAAACAAGAAACTAGTAAAGACAATAAACTAACTCCTCAAAAAAAAGTTTTTAAAGTCAATAGGAAGAATTAATTGGAAAAAATCATCATATTTAATCAATAAAAACAAGAGCTGTTTCTTGGGGGAGGGAGGAAATAGAGAAACTTTAGGGCAAGCTTGAACAACACAAAGGGAAAGACGTGAATAAGTAAAACCAAGAAAACAGATAAAACTATCAACTCATACCAATAACTTTGAACATCTAGATGAAATAGAAGATACTCTAGCAAAACAAAGATTACCAAAAATGACCTTATTCAAAACAAACAAAAAGCAGGGCCAGACATGGTAGCCCATGCCTGTAACCCTAGTATTCAGGAGGCTGAGACAGGATGATCACTAAAAGTTTGAGTCAGGGGCTGGGGATTTAGCTCAGCATCACAGTGCCTGCCTGGCAAGTGCAAGGTTGTGAGTTTGATTCCTGGTACCAGAAGAAAAACAAAACAAAAAAATAAATAAATAAAAAAATAAAAGTTTGAGGCCAGCCTGGACCACATGGTGAGTTCAAGGCCAGTGACCTATATAGTGAGTTCCTGTCTCAAAAATAAAGCACCATTTTATGTGTGTTATGGCTTGTGTCTAGATGTCCCCCTAAAGCCTAACATGGTCATTGGTAGAGCTTTTTCAGAAGTGGCTGGATCTAGAGTGTGTGACACTGGAATTAATTTATGGTGTGATACTAAAATGAAGGGCAATAAGATTAAGGATATGAGTGCTATCCGCCCTAAGTAGCCTGGATAAGATATAAGGGGTAGAAAAAGCTGTGGTCATCTCTTGTTGCTTTGCTACATTCTGCCCACCATAAACTCTTTATCCTCTGTGATTCCTCCCTGCCATGCCACCCTGCCTTAGAACCAACTGATTAAGACTGAAACTTCTACAAACTGTGAGCTAAATAAGCTTTTCCCCACTTTAATTTTGAGTGTTGGCATTTTGTGTCAGACACGAGAAAAATAACTAAGATAGAATTTGGTACCAGAGAAGTGAGGTTGTTGCTGTAACTGTACCTGACCATGTGGTTTAGGGACCTTTAGAGCTGGCTTGTGGGAAGGGGAAGAATTAAGAAAGGTTTGGAGATGCCAGCTGAAAAAGTAGAGTGGGAATGCCTAAGGCTGTACCTGATGGAAGATTCTGGTCAGAGCTCAGAAGACCAGAGTGCTGATAAAAATTTGGCTGGTAAAGACCAGCCTCAGGGAGTTTCTGCTGGGAAGAAGGACTGGATTAGCTGTTGGACTCCAGACAATGTGTGTTATGACTTGGCAGAAAGTTTGTGTGCATTTTTCTCATGTCCAGAGACTTTGCCTGAGAGTAAGGCAGCAGACAAATTAATCTGGCAGAAGAAATTTTAAGGCAGTCTAATGTTGAGGCAGTGGCATGGCTACTGTTGGGGGTTTTAGCCAGATTTCTGTTGAGAATTAAGAGCAAAGAGCCCAGCAGAAAGATTTAAAACATTTTGAGTTTGGACAGAAAGGAAGCTCTAGTAAAGCTGTGGCATGCAAAGATAAAACTGAGGAGAAATTGGTCACTAAAAAGACTAACAAGAAAAAGCCAAGTATTTTTTTAAAAAGACAACAAAGAAGATGGCCTGAGGGCATGACAAGAAGCAGCTGAACTCTACCCTTTACAGCTTTAAAATTGCAAAAGTGAAAGACTTTGCTTTGAAGAAGAGAGCCCCAGAGCACAATGTTCCAGGGTGGTGATGGCCTTTGTTCCCTCAGGACTTGGTTCAAAGGCATTTAATGCTTGCAGCCAAGGGAGAGGGAAGCCTGGCTACTGCTCCAGCTGGTGGCAGACCTTGAGATCATCATGTGGCATAGGCTGTAGGTATGTGCAGAATGCGAGAGTTGTGGGATCAGGAAGACTTCCCCCCAGATTTCAGAAGCAGGCCTGAGAGGTCAGGCAGTGTGTCCCTGAGAGGACAGTGTATGAAGCTGTGAGTGTGAAGCCCAAGGTGCAATGGACACCCCAGAATTCACAACTTGCCACAGATTGCTGGGGATGCTGGAGGTAGAACTATAGGATTTAGTGTTTGCCCACTAGATTTTGGTCTTGCTTTTCTCCCATTCCTTCCTATCCCCCTGTTTGTAACTTTTAGAATAGAAATGTCCATCTTTTGCCATTAAATGTTAGAAGTTTTAAACTTTCTTTTCATCTGTACAGGGGCTCACAGCTAAGAGTTTGCCTTAAATCTCAGAGAAGACTTTGGACTTGTTTTTTCAGCAGTGCTAAAACTGTTAAGATTTTGACAACTCCTAGAAATAGACTAAATAACTTTTGCATAAGGAAGGCTACATGAATCTTGAGGGCAGCAGGGGCAGAATGTTATGGTTTATGTCTAGATGTCTCCCCAGTGCCTCATGTGGTCATAGGTGGGGCTTTTCCAGAGGTGGCTGGGATTGATTCATGGTGCAATGCTAGGCTCAAGGGCCCTAAGATTAAGGGTGTGAGTGATACCTGCCCTAAATAGCCTGGGTAAGAAATAAGGGACAGAAAGAGCTCTGGTCATCCCTTGTTGCTTCACTACCTTCTGCCTGCCATGAACTATTCTCCTCTGTGATGCCTGTCTACCATCCATCCTGCCTTGGAGCCAGCCAATTATGGACTGAAACCTCTACAAACTATGAACTAAATAAACCTTTCCTCCTTTAACTTTGGGTGTCAGGTATTTTGTCTCAGAAACAAGAAAAATAATTGAGATAATGTGGATTTAAAATTTTTTATTGTGAAAAATATACATAACATAGAATTTTAACTGCTTTAAGTGTATAATTCAGGGGCATTAATTACATTCACGTTGTTGTGCAACCACCAGCACTATCTGTTTCCCAATCTTTTCCAACTCCCAACAGAAATTCTATAACCATTAAGCAATAACTCTCCATTCTTCTCTTCCCCTGGTGCCGGGTGACCTCTGATCTACTTTCTGTCTCTCCGAACTTGCCTCTCCTAGATATTTCACGTATGCCATATGCACTTCATCTTTTTGAACCTGGCTTACTCCAAGCAGCCTGTGCTTGAGGTCTCTGTCCTCAGCATGTGTTAGGACTTTCTTCTTCTGGTGGGTAAACAATCTCCCATTGTGTGACTATCCCATGTTTATTCATCCATACCTCTGCTGATGGACACTTGGCCTGGCTCCACTTCTGGCTTCTTGGCTGCTATAAACACTGGAGCCAAAAGAGTCTTTTAAGGAAACAGAAAACAGAATCCACCAATTAGAGTTAGTAGAAAAGTATTCTGTAAAGATCTGTCTCAGGTAGTTACAGGAAACTGCTTCCAAACCCTCAGGATGTATATAGGTTCCAGACACTTAGAAAAAGATAGTAAGTCTCCCAAATCATTTACAAGGCTAACATAACCCTAGCTAGACAAAAGTCAAAATGAAAAGCCGCCAGGAAAACTACAAAGACATATCACTTAAAAATACAGAATTTAGGAATATATAACCCTAAAATGGGAGTTCAAGAAAATACTCGTAAATGGAGTGTATCTGCATAGTTCAAGGCTAATTTTAATGTGATTGACCAAGAGGGGGATAGTGCAGGAACCTAAAATATTCAGTGTTAAGAAATCTCTTATTGTAATTCAACATTTGAAATTTAAAGAAGAAAAACAATGTAATCACCTCAAATGTAAAGCAATGGTTTTGATTCAATTTCAACTTCTCTTTCTGAGAAAATTAGAAAAAAAATAATTTTTTTTTGATAAACATACTGACTGGGAAGGTAACAGAAGTACTCTATTAAAAGTCAGGAGGAATTTTAATTCCTTCCTGTGGCCATGCCTCTCCCAGCTTCTTGAGAGGTTCAGGCAGCAGGGTTGTGAGTTCAAGGCCAGCCTGGGCAGTACAATGAGACCCCATCTCAATAAATAAATAAGCATACAAACAAATGAATATTAAGAAAAAAGAAAGGGAAGGAAAACAGGTCAAGAAGACATAATGACTCTTGCTAATGCCACTATTACTTAACATTGCATTAAATATTCCAGTGAGTAAAGCCAAGAAAAAGAACAAGAGAGAAGGATACCAGGAACCAAAGGAAAAACCGTCATAGTAGGAGATACAATGGTCTAGAAAAATCTCAGAGAATTCACAGGAAAAAGTTAAAACAGAAGCTTCAGCGCAACAGACAGACATATGCACACAACCAGTTTCCAATGCACTTACATTAAACCCTTTAAGGATCCAGAGGGAAATAAACCCCTTCACATTAGCAACGACAAATACCTTTAAATTGACTTATGAGGGAAGGAAGACAAGTCTAACGCCCTGAAGAAGTATAAGAATAAACATTTAAGTAAAGGGAACCACAAATCTCGTTCCTAAGTCGAGACTCAATGTCTGTAAAATGTCAATGGTCTCATTAGTCTGTAAATTCCAATGCAAATTTCAGATGAGTATTTAGGGAAAATTTGGCAAGCCAATTCTAAGGTACATTGGGAAGAGGAACAATCAAGAACAGATAAAATGTTGAAAAATAAAAATGAGAGGGGATTGTCCCACCAGACAGCAAAAGACACTACCAGGCTATGACAGTCACAGCAAAGTGATGTTCGCGTTGGGAGAGAGAAACAGAAAAACATCCATTTATGTGGGGGAACTTATTATTTCACCCATGTGGCTTTTCAGACAGGGGAAAGGATAGGATTTTAGGTATCCACTGAGGAAAATAAACCTAGACCACTCACATAAAACACCACAGATCCCAGATGAACTGAAGGAAGTTCTCACATCAAATCTTCTGAATATAGAAGAAAAGAGCGAAGTCTGTTTGTATCTCCTCAATGTGAGCACGGCTTCCTGAAGACACCAAGTCCCTCTGAGGCCACGGTGCAGCCAAGTCCCAGCACGAAGGCTGCCCTGGGGCCCCCCTGCCTTGGCCTCAGAGCCTGCGCGACAGGGAGCGTTCAGGATGCAGCATTGCTACCATCTGCTCACTCCAGGCTCACACTGTTTCATACATTTCCAGCACACTGGGCAGCAGCTCAGATCTGAGCTGTCAAGGGTTCCTAAATACCATGTCTCGGCTGGCCCTGATAGTAGAGACCCCTAACGCCACCACAGACTCCTCCATTAGAGTGAGAACAAGCAAAGCTCTCGTGGCCTAGTTTCTATAACATACAAGGTGAGCGCAAAACACACGGTGTGTTTGAATTTTAAAATTATTTATTACAATTAATTTTAATAACTAATTTTAATTATTAAAATTTTAAAAATTATTAATATAGGCCAGGGATGTACCTCAGCAGCACAACACCTGCCTAGCAAGCACAAGGCTTCCTGCCTGGAAAGTGCGAGTTCAATTTCCAGCACCAAAAATAAATAAATAAATACGTAATTACAGTAAAAGACACATGGCCATGAATCCCCCTCAAAATCCTCCCCCTCACTTTCAGCACATTCATCCCGTTATCCTGGCCACTTTCTGCAGCAGCTCTGGAGTCCTCTTCCCTGAGTGTCTGTAGTTATGCCGTTATGGCTGCCTTGATGTCCTGACTCGATTCAAAATGTTTTGCTTTCGTGATATTTTGACTTCAGAGAAGAGCTAGAAGTCACGCAGTGCCAGATCCAGTGAATAATGTGGATAAGGACACAGTGCCAAGTTCTTATGAGCCTGCCTTTCTGCTGGATGGCACTCGGGAGCCTCAGTCACTATATTTTTTATAACACCTTGTAAAGACACTCAGGAAAGAGATCTTCCAGACCCGCTGCAGAAAGTGGCAAGAACATGGGATCAGTGCGTTCGAAGCAAGGGGGAGGATTTTGAAGGGATTCGTAGCAATGGGTCTTTTACTATAATAAATCTTAGAAAAACCAACATTCACTGTATATTTTGATCACACCTAATACGTGATCTCCACTGCCCATGTCATTTGACTCATCCAAATGGGTATGCAGAATTGTAAAATTGGAAGTGTACAGCATCTCATGGTCCAATAGAACTTCATTCCACATCTCCGCTGTCCCGTTTGGTAGCTACCAGCCACGTGAGGCTGTTGACACCTCAAACGTGGCCAGAGCAACAGAGGAACGAAACACTCCACTACCTTTTCTTTCCATTAAATTTAAATCTAATGTTCACACATGACTGCTGGCAAGTGTCTTAGAGAGTACACATTTGAGTCTGTTACAATCTCGGCCCCTCCCTATGGGACCACAGAGTATAGTCCTGGATGATCAGAGCCAGACCCAGGGGAGTCTGCAAAGAGAATGTGTTTGTTTCCTTTTGATGCAGGAACAAAATACAAATAGAGTGGCTTGGAGCAACAGAAATGAATTCCTTCATACTCTGGAGGTTAGTAGGCCAAATTAGTCTAGTTCAGTACACTACCGTTCAGATGTCAGTGGGGCTGGTTCTTTTCTTTCCATCCCTTCCCATTTGTGGTTTTGGAGACCACCTGCATTCTTTGGCTTGTGGGCTCTTCCTCTGTTCCCAAAGCCAGCAGTTTAGCATCTCCCAAATCCCTCTCCTTGACCTGTATTCTGTCCTCGAATTACCTTCTCCGACTCTGACACTTCTACCTTCCTCTTATAGGGACCATTGTGACTACCTAGGGGCTGTGAGAAAATCTTCCCCACCTCAAGATCTTTCGCTTAACCAGGGGGTCTCCTCACAGCTGAGGTAACACATTCTTGGGGTCTGGGGGTGTGGACAGGGATGCTTTTGCATTTGGGGTTGAGCGTTTTCAGCTTCCCACCAAGGGCACCAGCTTTTCCTGTCCCATAAAGCCCAGGTTCGTGGCGTCCTGCCGAGGGGTTGACCTGGTGGTGGCTCCTCGGCAGAACCTGTGTGGCATAATTCTCCTCTTCAGGCTGCCACGGCACGGGACAGAGGAGCAGGCCACACCCTGGGGAGAAGGCTGGGAGGCCCCGCAGAGGGAGACTCAGGCTCCAGTGCTAGGGTTGGTGGCCTGGTTGCGGGGGTCGGTGGCGATGCATCCGAGGGACTGAGCGGGAAGGGAACATCACGGCCTTCTGGACGCCAAAGGGGTCGTGCAGCCGGAGGAACAGCACTCTGTCTGAAGAGAGGAACCTGGCCCCTGTGTGCACGGCGGGGTGAGGGGCCAGAGGCCGGGGAGACCGGGGAATGAGCCTGAGTCTGAGGTGTTTCCTCTGAGAGCGAGCAGAGGAGGAGATGCTGAGGGAATCTCCTGTCCAACAGAAAATGCCGTCAGAACACCACGGCTGAGCTACGTTAAAGCGGCAACAACGTCCTAAATCATTTTGGAAAAAATCATTTCTGTTTTTACTGGTTTATACACTTGCGGACAGTGTGCAGTTGTTAGGCAGTTTTATGAACGTCTGCAGCCGTCGCCACACAACGTGCGTTTCGCGGGGACATCTGATATCACGCACTGCTCGCCCAGGGTTTGCTTTAAATCCTAGTTAATGACTCAGGTATTTGAAAGAGCATCGTCGTACCAGGATCTCAACTGGCACGGATAGGGTGGGCATCTCACGGCGAGTCTCTCCTGGCAGCAGCAGGTAGATGTGTCTTCGCTGGAGGGAGTTTTGACATTTATTACCTTTCACCTTAAAAAAAATGAACCCTGCTTTTCTTTACCAGATGGCCCCTCTGCATATGGCTCGAGTGCCATCTGGAATTTGTTTTGATAAATCCAAACATGAGGGCTATGTTATCTTCTCAGCTAAACAGAGCATTTAGTCAGCTCGCCCGGCCACCTATCCGCCCTCTCACGTCCTAGGAGGACATCGCTTCGCTGCAGTGTGTGCTAGCCCCTGGGAACAGACCACAGAGGAGTGATCACCAACCTGTTGTGACTTCCAGGATAATGTCCAAAGGGGAACCAGAGCAAGCCCCGTGGAGGTCTGTGTCCTGTGGGCTGGGAGTTTGGGTTTAGTACACTGTGTCTCCAGATACCTATACGTGGCCAGAGTCCCCTTCCCTTCCCTTCCCTTCCCTTCCCTTCCCTTCCCTTTCCTTGCCTTTCATTTTTTGAGACAGAGTTTCCCTATGTAGCCCAGGCTTGCCTCAAATTTAAGGCGATCCTCCTGCCTCAGCCTCCCAAGTGCTGGGATTACAGGCATGCACCATCACACCTGGCAGTTTTTTGTTTTTGCCTCAAAAAACAACACAGGGTTTCCCTATGTAGTACAGGCTGGGCTTGAACTCACTACGTGGCCTTAAACTCCTGGTGATCCTCCTGCCTCTGCCTCCCAAGTACTGGGATTACAGGTCTGAGCCTGTAATCACCGCAGCTGCTTTTATTTCTTTTCCCTAGAAAATTTTGATTTTTAGAGTTGTGCATACATACATGAAAACTGAAATCTTTTTCAAAGCTTGTCACAAAAGCAGTTGCCCTGGGTCAGTCCTTCTACTGCCAATTCCCATGAGGCTAGCTGTTTGTTTTGGTTTTCACATCCATATTTTTGAAGAATTTGCATATAATGCTATTTTATTTTATTTATTTTTCTGCAGTAATATTACCTTTTGCCATCCTCTTGCAGAAGAATTTGCTTTTAGACTTCACAATTTCCTTTCCTGCAGAAATCTATTCTATTTCTGGCCAACAGTAACCTGTATTTCTATTATTACAACCGTAGGAGTATTACTCAAAGCTCAGTCAGGTTCCATGCAGTGATGCAAATCTATAACGATCACATGTTTGGGCCCAGCCTGGACAACTCAGCAAGTTAGTGAGAGTCTGTCTCAAAATAAAAATAAAAAAGGGCTGTGGATGTAGCTCAGTGTGAAAGCCCTGGGTTAAACCTCCATTATCTTGCAAAAATAAATAAATATATAAAATAAAGTAAATAAACAGCTTAGTCATGTGATCTGCTATAGTTACATGTGTTTCTTTTTTCTTTTGGAGACCTGGTCTTTCTATGTCATGTAGGCTGGCCTTGAACTCACTATGTAACCCAGCCTGGCCTTGAACTCGAGGTAGTCCTCCTGCCTCAGCCTCCCGAGTGCTGGTATTACAGGTGCGCACCACCACCTTTGGCTTTGGTTACATTTGTTTCTTGTTCAACTTTTCTTTTTACTTTCATATGAGAACAATAGGAATAAAAATTTTTCAATTTAGATTTTTTATGGGTCAATTGCTAACTTAGCTCCACCCTTATACATCTCCCCAGTTATAAATTGCGTCTCCTTGTAAGCTCAAACAGAAGAATTCACTTATGCCTTGGGCCCTTCCCAGCGCACCCTGGCTCAGCCTGCCACATGGGCCACGGTGGGACAGCGCTGTCCTCTCCTGGGCTACGTGCCTCTTCCTGGACCCAAATCTGCCTCCCTCGCGGGTCACCCCAGTAGCACAGTGGCACCCATCATTCCGCTAAAGCAACACAGAGGAGAAAAGTAAGGTGCGGTTTTGGGAATCCCATCCTGACTGATGTGTTGGGTGCAGTCTTAGTTTTGAAGTCATTTCCCCTCGATACTGAAGGTGTGTGATTATTGTGCACTCTCTCTGCCCCTTCTCTCTCTCCTGAGGACTGAGTCCAGGGCCTTCACACTGAGCTCCCTTCCCAGCCTTTTTTCAATTTCTCATTTGAAGACAAGGACTCCCTAATTCACTAAATGTTCACATTTCTCAACTTGTGATCCTCCTGCCTCAGCCTCCAGTGTACTGGGAACACAGGTGTATGCTTTGATCCTCCTCTTCCTCCTTCTCTTCTCCTTTTTCTTCGAAGTCAACAGAAGCCTTTAAGATTTTTTGTTTGTCCTTGGTATTCTGAAATTTCCTGTGATCTGTGGACCATTCTGTCTTGGTGAAGGCTCTCCATCTACAACTCCAAGAAACTGTCGTATATGATGGCTGTGTTTATTTCTTCTCTTTGCTTTTCTCTGTTTGTTCATTCAGGAATTTCTCTTCCAGATATTGGATCATCTGGACTTAGTAATATTCCTCTTGTATAGACACCTAAGTATCAATTCTCTCTCTCTCTCTCTCTCTCTCTCTCTCTCTCTCTCTCTCTCTCTCTCTCTCTCTCTCCTCCCCTCTCTCTCTGTCTCTCTGATACTGGGGATTAGACTTAGGGACTTTGCACTGAGCCACATCCCCGGCCTTTTTAAAATTTTTTATTTGGAGACAGACTCCCACTGACCAAATTTCCCATGCGGGGGCTGGAGTGTCAATCCTCCTGCCTCCACCTCCCTGAGTGCTGGCATTATCAGCAGGCATCACCATGCCCAGCTGGGTCTCATCTTTGTAACTGGCAAGAGACCCATTATAAAAAAGACAAAGTTCATTCATAAACTTTTGTTCTTTTCCCTTGGATGAGGTATCTTTACTTATCTCTCAAAGGACAGTAACCATGTTTGTTTTCTTCTGCCCTCTGCCCCTGTCTCTCCCGCCCGCCTCGCCCCTGTGGCCCGTTCACTGGGACCCTGTGCTTCGTGCCCATGTCCTTTCTCAAGAGTCTGGTGATGTGTGTGGCAGGGGAGCCTGGCAGACCAGGGCTTCACTGTTGGATAATGGATTCTGCAGGTGGCTTTTGACCACCAGCCCAGTTTTTAGTCCCAGTTGGACTGTGCGGTTTAAAGGCAGCGGGACCTCTGATCCTCGTGTCTTTCCAACTTTCCGCTGCACAAGCTGACATCCTGAGTTCCTCCCAAATGAGTCCCTTCTGAGGGTGACACCCCATGACCTAAGGAGGACACCAGGCTCTGCCTCTTAAAGCTCTACCACCTCCCGACCTCATCCCAGGGAACAGTGAACCGTTGGGGAACAAACCACATTTCAACCAGAGCAGGGAGTGACGATGCTGGTGATTACTCTGGTCAGCAGGTTCTTCTTCAAAGGAGCAGTTCCTGAAATAGGATCAGGGACCGCAAAGCTCATGGCCTTTCTCACGGGGATGTCCCAGCTTGCGTGTCACCTGCCTGAGTGGTCTCCAGTCCTCCCAGCTTCCTGCTATTGGCAACAGGACAGCAGGTGCCTCTGGAGATAGAGGTGGGTGGCCACCACCCGCACCCTTCCCAGAATAACAACGGGAGACACTGTTTTTACAGCGATGTCTTGGGCCACCTCGTTCCCTTCTGCTTTGCCTGAGGCCCTGGCTCATGTCTCTAAACTAATCACTTGCATTCTGCCATTTCTTTACTGCTCTTCCAGATCCTAAGTGATGCTATAAAAACAGGGCTTCTTGGAGTCATTTCTCTAAAGGGTCCAGCTGGATGAAATTATTGAGTCAGCTAATAAAGACTACCTTTAAAAAGAGTCCCGAGACACTTAGCATTAGTCAGATTTAATGACATTGTCTTTTTACGTATCACCTGGAGGTCTTTTGGAGACCCCAGTTGGGTCCACGGCAGAAACGACGTTTTTGATTGCTGATAAAGTTTTGATGGCCCTGGTGGTTTTGATGCCACAACTGTCTAGGGTTTTAGTTCTTGCTGTTGGTCGGCCACTGTCGCTGTTGCCGCAGCACGTGAGGAGGACTGGGGGCTTTGGAACCACACATACGTAACTGGGCTTACGCCTTGGCTCAGCCTCTTCACACCTGTGTGACCTCAGGCGAATTACCTACCCGAGCTGAGCCTCAGGAGACACATCTGCAAATCGTACACAACTGGGCTATTGTGCAGATGGGAGATCTTGTAGATAATAGCACGGCGTGGGACACACACAAGGCCCTGAATAAATAATAGCCTAATGACATAACAACAACAATAACAATTTCCGTCATTCTAATGGAGAAGACAACACCCAGGTGATTCTTACTGGCTGAACTGCAGTCTTCTGCCTCAGGGAAGCCCCTGGACAGGAAAAAGTTCTCCACCATGGCAGGAGGGCTGTGCTGGTACTGTCCACAGGCAGGCAGCGTACAAACTGAGATTTTTATCACAGAGCCTAGCAGGACACAATTTACGATACACACACTGTTGTTCCAGCCTATTTCCCAAACAAGAGCCGTCTGCTCATAACTAACTTCCTCCTTCGGTTTTTTGAGACAGGGTCTCACTTATGTAGTTCAGGCTGTCCTTGAACTCACTTATGTAGCTCATGTCGGCCTTCAGCTCACAGGGATCCACCTGCTTGTTTCCCAAATGCTGGGATTGCAGGTGTGCGCCACCACACCTGGATGCGAACTAATCTTGTCCTGGAGAGATCCAGCTGGGCTCCTGAAGACCGAGGTGAGCTGTGTTCTCCGGCCAGCCCCAGGCGGGGACTCAGGCAATGCCTGTCTCTGCCTCTTCCAGAGGTTCTTTGCCATGTTGTGACCTCAGGTTAGTCATCTCACTTCCCTGGCCTGTTTCCACATCCCTGAAAGCCACGGCCAGGGCAGCCAGATGATCCCAAAGTGAGCAATCTGAGAAGCAACATGAACCCGAGACTCGCTGACCCCGCGCTCAGGTTCCAGTGGAAAGAGATGGATTTTCACAGGGAAGAGCTTGGTAATGAGTGTCTGTCTAGACCCATGAGGTCTTGGTCATGCTCACAATAGCTGCCCTCCCTCTCCTCAGCAGAACCCAGCCCCGCTTATCCTGATTCTTACTTTGTCAATGAGCTCCCCCCAACTTTACAGAGGGGGTTTTGATCTGGGATTGCTCTGTGTTCACCCATAATTTGTTGCCTCTTTGTCTTGTACCTGTCTGCCAAATCTTGGCCAATGGAGAATACAATATTAGAAATTCCATTCCTAACAGACACTTGTTTGGTTTCTTATCTTCCCAACGTCATCCTTCCGTATCTATCATCGCACATGAACCCTGCAATAACCTTACAGGGTAAGATGTCTTCCTGAAATCGAAAGACTGAGAAACCATGTTTAAGGCAGCACGAGTCTCAGGAGCTCATAGTTGATGGAACCTAGTTTAAAACCTGGCTCCTCTGACATCATTCCTGAAAGATCCTCAAAACCCACATTCCTCAGTATGGTTAGGGCTTAGGATAATTTTTTTTAACCATAAGGACAAACTATTGCAATAAAAATAACCCATCAAACAGGAGTGCAGTGACGTGGAGATTCGTCTTGCTGCTCCAAATGCTGCCTTAGGTTCGCGGCTGTGTAGAGCAGGTCAGCACCATGGAAACCATCAGGTCCAACCCTTGTGTCATGCAGGTGATGAGCGGGCAACAACCGGGAGTGGTTTTGCCCGACGTCACGGGTCACATTTGGCCACCACCTGCAGAGCTTTCAGGAAGTGGAGAGAAAGGTAAATAAACCTCTTAGACCAGTGTGGATCCAGCCAGCCCGCAGCCCCAGTTCTGCCAAGGGAGAGTTTGGTGTGCAGCAGACACAGTGTGCTCTGATGAGGACAGACGCATCACCTGCTGGTCAAGGAGACTGCAGTGCTACTTCCAAGCCTCTCTCGAGTGCATGCTCAGGGTCGCTGACTGAGGTGTGCAGGGAAGACAGAGCTGACTAAGTCGGGGCTCCGGACGCCTATGCTGCAAGGCAGGGCTCGGGCGTGTTCCCGCTCACCAAAGCACCATCCTCACGAAGCCGCAGAGTGTGACCTCTGGCCCTCAGGGCTGCCTGTGCATGTCTGCCCCTCCTGCGGCATTTCTTCCTTCCCCGGCTCCTGTGCGCTGTCCTGGGAGTCTGTGTGCACTTGTAGCTCGCCAGAAAGAAGCCCACGCAACCCATCTTGCAGAGTTGTAGCTGTGATGGAAGCCGCTCCAGCCTAGTGCCTGAGCCCGGGGAGGCCCCCAGAATAACAGCTGTTAATACACACAGCCTGCAGGCTCCTAGAGGGCAAGGACCTCGTTTCTGCTCCCCCAGGCCCTGGTGCTTACGAGCTGCTTACCAAACATTTGCAGAACGGAACAGACAGGCTGCACTGGCTGTGTGTGTGTGTGTCTGCAGTCACAGTCCCGGGTTTCCCGGCCCGCTCTGCTCGTACAGATGCCACCCAGGACCCTGTGCTGTCACCACAGGAAGGTGGGACCATCGGGAGAAAATGAATGCCTTTGCTGGGGGACCCTCTAAAACACGGGGATGAGGACTTGAGAGGACACACTGGTCACACTGGTTGTGCACCCATGAACAAGCAGCCTCCTGGTGTGCAGAAGGTGTGCATGGCTTGAACACGAACACTATTTTTGAGGGGTTTCCAGGTATGAGAAAAGTCTGTCCAGTGGCTGTTTTTATGGAGCCAGGTGCCATAAGCCCAAACCAACCCGGCCGAACCTCAGCCGAGAGCTCCTGATCCACAGCGCACCCAGGGAGCAGGTGCAAGACCCCAAGTTCCCAGGCCCACCGTAGGCATTCAGCTCTGGGATGAGCTTGCTGGGTGCCAGGGCTGCTGTCATCACCAAAGCAAAAACAAAAGCCGGAAGCTTGAGAGCAGCTTGAGCTACGCCATGCTTCTCGGTTGATTTCTAAATTTGGGAAGTGACTTTGGCCTTCCCGAAGGTCCTGCTGTGACCAGCTCCTGGGCATGGTCTTTCTGTCGGGACGCAGATCCTTTCTGGTGTTATGTTGGTATTATTATTTACACAAATCTCTTGTGTTTGCACCCAAATGCAAGCTTCCCACAGTCAAATAAGAAATCCTATCCCCTCCCCAGCACGTGGCTTTAGCCGTGGGGTGTATGGTAAATATTTCTTGAACAAGCAAAGGAAAAAGATGAAGTAAAATCTACCTTGAGACTTAAGAACTACGAAAGGCTTTAAAAGTAGTAGAAGGTCTCATGTAATCATTTAAAGATGAAATTCACCAAGTGACTTGGATAATTCCTCGAAGGCCAAGGAAGAATCTTTTTCATTTGAATACGCCTGGCTATTTTGTGAATCCCTCAAGGATACGGACTGTATTTTTAAATCCTTTCAAATCCCCATTGCCTAGCACATTTTTTGCATAATTTTTTCTTTCACTGTGTTCCTTAAGGTGGAAATGTCTTTGTTTTGCTTATTAAGAATGGTGCATTCTCAATGGAAAGTATAAGGCACATTGAGGCCCGTCTCCCAAAACCCTGTTTACTAATGGCTTTCTGTAGTTTGATGCAGTGGGAATGGTATATTTATACTCTTCTATCTATTCTTTCTGTGATCTGCATTAAAAACTAGCACAAGGCCTCGGTCTTCACACATAGATAGACATGGTCTCCCTCACTCTCTCCATTGCTTCTGCTAGAACTGCCAGCAGGTTTCTCTTTCTGCTATTACACAGGGAAACCCAAGCACACAAATCTCCTTTGGACTGTACTTGGGCTACCCTTAGACAGGGGACTTACGGGTTTAGGGCGTAAACATTTCACATTTTGATGGCTACTGCCAAAAGTTTTCCTCCAAAATGTTTTTTTTTTTTTTTTTTTTTTGCTTTTCTGAACGTACTCCCAGCAGGAACAAGAAGGCCTGCTGGGTTTATCTCCCCAGGCTTTGCTGGCATGTGCTGGACACTCGCTACTCTGAGTCCTCACAACGATGCTGATGCCGTAGGTGTGAAAGCCCTGGATGCTTCTCCAGCTGTTGCCCTAGAACGCACAGGCTCCAACCTCCGCAGTACTCCTGGGTTGAGTAAGGAGCCTTCTTATTCCTCTTTTGGAATCCCAGCCCTCTAGATTTGTCCCGGGTTTCACTGTACCTAACCAGTTAGCGCCAACACGGGGAGTGGGCCCTGCCCAGGCTCTGGTTTGTTTCCCCAGCACTAGGGGCAGGGCCGTCCCAGGCGGGGCCCCGGGGCTTCCGCACGTCCCGAATTTATGCCAAAGCATAAAGTGCAACCTGATTCAGGCGTTTGGTTTCTTTAGTCCAGTAAGTCCTCCTTTCTGACCAAGCCAAGCATGGGGCAGGAGGAGACAGGCGGTCCAGGCGTTATCCTCAGGTCTGTCCTGGCACTCTGGGCTGTGGGGGGCGGCCAGTGTCAGCTCAGCAGCAGTGTTCCTGCAGCCGTCTGGCTGAGCATCCCATTTAGAGGCTGGAGAGAGGACTGGCCAGGGAAGCTCTGCTCACTGGCGTCCTCCAATAGCCAAGGTTCAGAATTCACTTGCAAAATGCCCTATTGCTTTAGATGCTTGGTTACTGATATTTCTGGCGTGTTTATGATGGTTGCAAACAGTGTAGCTGGTGCCATCACTAAACAGAAATCAACATAAGCTACTGGGGAAGGTGGTCTATTGCTGCCTTGCTCCTACATAATCGCTCAGGCAAGAAAGTTGCTTTCTACTGAGGTCAGGACGGAAACTTTCCTGTCCTACACAGGCCAGCGGACAGCTGGAATGCTTTTTCTTTTCTTTTTTTTTTTTTTTTTTTTTGAGACAGGGTCTCATTATGCAGTTCAGGCTGGCCTTGCGCTCACTTTGTAGCCCAGGCTGGCCTCGAACTCACAACGATCCTCCTGCCTCAGCCTCCTGAGTGCTGGGATGGCAAGTATGCACCACCGCGCCAGCAGGACAGCTGGATTTCTTAAGAAGGGACAATCATGGGCTGTCCTTGGAATACTGTCCTATAGAGTGGTCTCCAGCCCTTAAAATATGCCCAGCATGATGGAAACACTGAATTTTTTGTTTAATTTAATATTTAGATTGAAATTTAAAAATTGGCATTAAATTTGGGTACAAATTGGGAAAACTTCAAGTGATTTCAAAAAACCTGGGTAGGTAGAAGTACCTTTCAGTGGTAAATTCTATGAAAACTAAAAACTGAGCAAGAGTTTCTAAGGCTAAGTTAACCTCTGAAGTGAGATGTGTTTTAAGTTAGAAAAACATACCAGCTTTCAGTGGCATAGTGTGAAAAAGACTGTAAAATGGCTTACTGATGTTTATGTTGGTTATATTTTGAAAGAGTATTTGAATACTATTTATAGCCACCAAATACTGACTTGAACAAAATATAATGTAAAAACTTATTTTATCTGCTTCCTGTCTTTATTATTCTTTTAGTGTGGCACTTAGAAAACAGGAAATTTCTTAGGTATTCATCATCTGTTCATTTGTCAAGCATTTATTGAACACCTACTATGTGCCAAAGGCTAAATCAGTAAATAATCTACAAAACTCAGAAAAGCCTCTTATAAATTTACTATACATCGGATAAAAAGTTGTGTGTATGTATGAAATAGAGATTCCATTAAAATTAACACTCTTTAAGATAAATATTAAAACCACTGCTGTTTATTTCCTGATTTCACAAGTTAAAATTCCTAGTCCACTAATTGACAGGCACTTTTAGTTTTCTAATACATGTATTTAAGGCTCTGGTTTTCCCAAGGCTCTGGTTTTAGATAGGTGCTCCCTTAGCTGCATTCCAAAATGGTGGCTATGCTGAATTTTCACAACTACTAGTTTTACTATTGGAGAGATCACATTTTGTTAAATTTCTCTTGTGGAAGCCTACTAGGTGTGCACACGCGTCCAGCTCCACCACAACTGATTGGCAGACTTTTCTCAAATGCAATGCAACCTCTTCCACTGCGTTTTATAAATAAGCCTCGTGATGAAGGAAATGGTGTTAGACTAGCAGGAGGGAGCAGTTCCTGCACGAATTTAAATGAGAGAGAAAATTAGGACAAATTAAAAGATATCTTAGTTTTCCCTGAGGGCAGGAACTTAGGGAACAACAAAAAGTTTTGTTATTGATGGGTTATTAAAAAACATCAATACTATCGATCTCTAATTTATGGCGGCTGTCTAGGGATGGTATCCGAGCCCTTCCATACTACATCTGGCAGGACTGACTCGGAGATACACACGAGATTCACGGAAGGATGGCGTGTAACCCACCATCCAGGTCCAGCAGCAGCAAATACTTATTGAATATGTACGACAAGCAGGCCGTGTAGCAGGGCTTCTTGGGAGGCCTTTCTCTCTTTTCTTTTTCTTTCCTCTGAGCCGCGTTTGCGGTACACAGTGCTCGCATTCCTCGTGTGGAGGTGGCATGTGCACATGGCACAGCTTCCTTCTGTGTTATCCCCTTTCCTGCCCTGCCTCCTACTGTACCAGGTTTGGTGAAGGGTGGAAAGATGTTAATGGTTGAGGAAATAGTTATCAGAATATGAATATGAATATGAATATTGTCTCACTATTTCCACTAGCCCTAAAAATAGAGATTATTGTTGGCCTTGAAGCAGCTAAACCAACTCGCTCAGGGTTGTGTAAGCGCCGCAGGGTTGGGCCGGGCGTTTGCCGGGGCTCAAGCCAAGCCTGAGCAGGAGCTGCAGTCAGGAATGCGGCCTGCGTCCTCCAGGGGCTTCCTATCTTGGGGAGATAAGACAGAAAGAGACCAACAGTGACGTCGCACCTACTGGGAGCGCTCTGTCCCAAGCAGCCTTGGGCTGAGGAAGCTTTGTGGTGAAGCCTGGGCCAGAGGGGAGAGAGAGAGAGAGAGAGAGAGACAGAGACAGAGAGAGACAGCGCGCGCCAGGCTGGCACAGGTCTCCATTCTGACAGTGTGATACAAAGGAATGCAGTGGCCAGCATTTTTTCCTCCTGGCTGTTTTGCTGCGTTCATATTTTTCTTTCTCACCCATTCCATTGATCTGAAGTGCAAGAATAGTTTTTTGTATTTGGGTGGTGCTGGGGGTGGAACCCTGGACCTCATGCAAGCTAAGTGTATGCTCACCAGAGCTGCACCCCAGCAGCACCGCATGTTGGGGTGCTGGAAGGTTGTGCTCTTTTTAGCAAGCCCCTCCCTGTCCCTGAGAGGGGATCTGCAGCAGGCGACAGGAGGGGGCTGGAAATGTTGGGGGCTCCTGTCCTCTCCTGTCCTGCAGAGCTGTGACAGGCTCTGGGGTGCTCTGGGCTGAGACAGATCAGGGCCAGGTGCCTTGCAGGCCGAGGAGCGACACATGGGGATTGGAGCCCTGGCCGAGGGTGTGGGGGACCCGCCGGGACCGTCATGCCCAGTCCTGTCTCAGGGCAGTGTGGCCACAGCACAAGACGGTGAGTCACCAGCACGCTGCTCAATTCCCAGTTTTCCCCTGGGCTGGGCACACCCGCTTAGGTCACCTCACACCACCCTGTCAGCCTGGAATTCCCGACCAAGGGGAAGTGGGCCGCTGGGCCCTGCAGGGCCTCACATGCCTGCCGACCACACGCCAAGGGCCTCCGCTGGCTGCTTCTTCCTCCCTTTTTTCCCGGTAGCTGTCACAGAGGGACTGGTGCGAGGGGAGGAGATGGTCGCTGTAATCTCAGGGCCTATGGGTCACATGCAGCAGATTTGCCTCTGAGGTTCCAACTCAACCCAGAGCAGATGCGCACATCCCTGGGAAATGCACCTCGACCAGGTTAACTGTGCCTGTATCCATGACTGTAACCATAACAGTCTCAACCATAGGAGCGTTTCTCAAATACATTTCTAAGTAGGTAAACCAATTCATCCCCAGTCTGCCGCGAGGACCTAACCATGGAACACATGGTGGCAATTGTCTTTGGAAATGTGTGTCTTCCTTTTTACAATATGCATTTCCTCAAGTTCCTGAGTTTAAAAATAATATACATATTTATTTACATATAAAAGTATAGGGGTCAGTCCCACTGCCCACACAGCTCTAGAAGCTCTTGACAGGAGGGACAGTTTCTGAGAAATTGCTTTTGTAGGTAACACAGAAGGGTCACATGCTCTGTGATTTTTTTCCTTGACCATGTGCTCTACCCTCTGAAACTCCAGTTTTCCCTCTGGGTCCTGTGGCTCTGCTCCTTGGGCAGAGAAAGGACTAAATTGGGAGTCCTGAACCATCTGCCTCTGGACCCTCTCTTAGCCTGCTTTCTGTCACTGTAACAAGATAGCAGCGACTGGGGAATTTCAAAAGCATAGACGTTTACTTGTCCCCCAGTTCTGCAGCTGAGAATTCCAAAGCTCAGTGTGAGCTCCTGCCCAGTAGCTGCAAGGCCTGGTGCTGGCTTATTGCCTGGGGACACCAGGCAGCTCTGTCATGCCCAGTGCAATGGGAAGCAAAGAAATGTTGGGTGTTAATAACCTTGGTCTTCTTCTTTGCCCTTCTACCCACTTGAGGGAGGAGTTTGAGGCTGAGAAGGAGATGAACAGAAAACGGGATGCACGGTGAGCTGGGGAGCAAGCCTGCCCCCGTTGAGTCAGACCCCTTAGCAAACACTTTCAGCTGGAAGGAAGGAAGGCAGGAAGGAAGGGGGGGTGGAGGGAGGGAAGGAGGGAGCAGGGACCACTGAGCTGACCTGCTGATTCACAGTCAGGTGCCACTGACAAGTACGCGTAAATCTTTGGAAAGGGGCTCCTGTCACTGAGGAATCTTTAACTGGCCGAGTTTTCAGAAACATAAGGCAACAGAGTTGGTCGCTGAATCTTCCCGGCCTAACCCAGGAAGTGAACAGACGAACTGTCCCGGCACATACACAACGAGGGCTGAACGTCGAGACAGAGAAAGCAGCTCAAGGAAAATGGAGATGAAAAATAGTATTCTTCTCAAAGCACTTACTGGCTGGAGTGGGTAAGGGACAAACCAGCATTAGCCACACAGCTCAACACCGGCCTAGCGGCTGAGGCAGACTTGGCTTTGAAGCCTGGCCTACCACTCGCCACTACACGGGGCTTGGCACAGCCCGTGACGCCCCTTTCGGCCCTCACAGTGACAGCGATAGGGCCTTGCCGGCCAGGGCGTCAAAATGACAAGCGTCCCTAAGACCCGGGAGAGGGTGGTGCAGCCAGCAGGGCTCAGCGTAGTCCCTGCGAGGACGGGGCTGACCAGCAAAAGCCAGCAGACACAGACCAGAACCAGGAAATGCTTCTCCGCAAAGATAGGTCTTGATCTCTCAGGGGGATTCCAGTGCCCCAGAGGGGTGAGTAGGGTTCCAGAGAAATGACACAGCCTGCCTGAGGGAGTGCGTGGAGGTTGAGTTGCGTAGAGGGCAGTCAGGAAGGCGAAGGGTGGGGGAGTCTGTTGGCCTCGAGCTGCATGATCAGTGGGGGGTGAGTGGGAGTCAGGTCGGGAAGTCACGGCCTGAGACTCTGGCTCAGAGAGACGGGCCCTGCTGGGTGAGAAGAGAGGAAATTCCAAAGGCTTGAGCAGAGGCTCACAGGGCAGGTGTTCCGGTAAGGGCTGACAGGCACATGGGGTGGAGGGGAGGATGGGGTGGAAGTGGGCACAGGAGGCTGCCTTGGAAACCCATGCCTGTGGTGAAGAGGGCCCAGTGGGATGGAAGGACGGGGTGACGGGGGGCAATGGAGAGGGCCCAGGTTGGCATCATGGGCCTCTCACTTGGTTTGATGCTCTGCTGCTGTCTTAAAATCTTAAACGGATTTTGAACAAATAGCCCCACACATTTTGAATTAGTTAGGTAGTCAGTCTTGGAAGAGAACTGACACAAGGTTTGGCCGTGAGGTAGGGCAGAGGAGGGAGGAACTGAGTGAGAGGTGGGGAATTCGGGTGGATGAAAGAGGAGATAAGGGTGGGAAGATTGTGGGGAGAGCACACATTTGCGTGAAATGCCAGCGGTGGTGGGAAGAGCTCGCTAACACGTTGGGAAATTGGTCTGAGGGCTCAGACGGAAATGTTGAGTTATTTATTTGGAATCCATAATCATCTTATTAACCTTTTCTTCAAAGGATTCCTTCAAAGGATTGTTTTACTTTGTTTTGATGAGCTACATTACTATTTTGATTTAAAAAATAAAAGTAATAAAGTCGTGTATTTAATAATAATACATACAGCTTTAGAAGTAGGGGTCTTAGTCACTTTTGTCATCGCTGGGCCATGGCATCAGGCGCGCAAAACTTAAAGGAAGAGAGGTTGACTTTGGCTTGTAGTTTGTAGGGTTTCAGTTCTTGCGTGGGGCGGCTGGCCAGAGGCAGGCCAGCGCGGGAGAGGGGCCCGGCGGAGCAGGGCCGCTGGCAGGAAGCAGACAGGAAGTGGAAAAAAAGGAAGGGAGGAGCCAGAGAGGGAGATGACCCTTCCGGGCCACGCCCACAGTGACGCCTCTTCCGTTCGGACCCCTTCTCAGAACAGCAGGTTAACCTTGAGCTCCCATAATCCAAGCACCTAACAAAAGCCTGGCGTATGCACACCCGAGGCTCTTGGGGGCATGGAGGTAGAAAGCACAGCAGCGGGTGTATGGAAGAAGTGGACAGAGCCAGGAGCCGCACCCGAAGACCACTTACGGACTAAAGTGCACCGTCTCTCCTGCTCCTCCCCAAGAGTCCCACGTTGAAGTCCTTATGCCGGGTATTCCAGAATGTGACTGTGTTTGGAGAAAGGGCCTCCACAGAGACAACGAAGCTGAAATGAGGTCCAGTGCCCCTGTGATAAGGGGAGATAGGGACACTGACACACAGGGAGGACAGGTGATGACACGGGAAAGATTGCTAGCAGCAGCCCAGGACTTTCCAACAGCCGTGGCAAATGGGCTCCTGCACCAACTGCCTGACATCTTGGTCTGGGACTTCCAGCTTTCAAAACTGTAAGATAGCACATTGTGTCAGCTCCCAGCCCCTGTCATCGCAGCCCTAGGGGCTCTGCACCATGTCCCTCTGGGAGGACAAGAAGGAGCAGAGAAACCCTTAGAGAGAGCGTGGAGGTGTTCAGGGGTGGGGGGTGAAGCAGCAGGTGAGGTCACACAGCAGGGAGCACCCCAAGGACAGAGTGCGAACGTTAGTGTGGGCGGCCGGGGGACACAGGTTTCCAGAAAGCTGCTGGGCTCTCCACCAGGAAGTGCCGGTGACCTTTGAGAGGATGACGTCGGGGAACAGCAGGGGAAATCCAGGTGCACGGTAGGGAGGAGACGTGACTTGCGGGTCTAGGGACGGTGACTCCTAACTTTCGAGAAGAAGTTTCCCTGGGAAGGTCAGGGACAAGCCAGACAGGGAGCTGGGGAATCCCTGGGAGCGGGGCTGGGAACCCCAGAGAGGAGCCCAGCAGGCTCACGATGCCCGTGATGCCCAGGCTACACTTGCTGAGCATTGGAGGAGGACCCAGGGCAGGCGCAGAGCTGGGGTCAGCCCCACATGAGCCTTGACAGCCCCACCGCAGGAAGCGGGGAGGAGGGATGCTTCCGGCCCCTGATTCTTGGTCAGCTCTGCTCACAACCCCTTCATCATCCCCTGGCTGATCGTCGGGGGAAGGCAGGGAGAGCCCACCGGCTTCCGCTATGCAGGACAGAGTGAGGGTCTGTTACTCAGGCTCCTCCCTGTCTGTGGGCTTGAGCCAGTCCACAAGAAATGGGCCAGGAGGTCCTGCTGCCCTCTGGGGTCAGGAGGCCTGGTGTCCAGGGGGTGCACAGCACCCCTGACTCCTCTAACTGATGAGCACAGTGTGGACCTGGTTTTTCCATCCTGGCCTCCTGGGCCCTGGCCCTATGCGAGCTCCCTATCTTCCTTTGAGAAAGGTGGCTGAATTTCTGGGCAGCTTCTGATCCAGGACTCTGCTTCCCTTTGGCTAGTAGTTTTCAAACTTTTAAAGAAATGGCTAAATTCATCTTTCCAATAACCCATTACAGAAACCCCTAAAATACCAAATGGCTAAAGGTGCATTTTATTAGTATACAGTTCCACTATACCTTCGAAACTATTATAGTCACACATCATAAAGCCCAGCAATGCGAATCACAGGCTGTTCTAATAAATGGCAAAAACAGAAAGTGAGGTTATGGGAAACCATTTCAATCTGAAGCTGCCTCTGGGCCAGTTCGTTTCGGCAGCCTGCCTTGGCCGGCTTGTAATGAGAAACCCCTAATTCACACAGATAAAGGACTGTAAACTATAACTTTTTTCTTCAAAAATAACTGGCCTTGTAACCTTGAGATATTCTTGCAGTAACCAGCAGACAATAGCAGATGATTTATTCAGCAGGTTTCGCAAAAACACCCTACCTGTGTATTACAGCTAGCCTGCGTGTGTGCAGTGTTTCGTGTTTGTAAATAACAGATCTGAACCCATGACACTAGTGCCTTACCCGAAAGAATTTAGCAGTTTGTTTGTTTGTTTTTTTTAATTAGAATTTGAGCCAGATACTGGTAGGAACTTCGTGTGTGTGTGTGTGTGTGTGTGTGTGTGTGTGTGTGTGTGCTGGGTGGGGGTTGGATTGAAGTCTAGGATGCTGAGAGTCACTTTGAATCCCAGCTTGGTCAGCAACAGGCAATTAGTGAGTGTCTGCTTTGTGACAGATGTGTACAGGGTTGGAGACAGAGAAACACATGTGACCGTCCCTTTGCAAAAGGACTTCGGCCAGGAAGAGGGGGTGGCATCAGAGGGAGATCCCACCACACGTAGTGTACCTGGCTGATCCAGGAGCTGGAGGGGAATGCCCAGGACACAATGGTCCCCCACCCCTCATACACAGCAGATATAATTCAACATGTTCTCAGATGACTGAAACCGTGGATAGTAACCAACTCTGTGATCCTCGGTGGTCCTCCTGCCTCAGCTTCCCAAGTGGCTGGAACTAGAGGTGTGTACCACTGCACAGGGCTAGAATTCGTGCTTTTTAAAAGATGCTTCTTAGAGCCAAGGGCAGCACGCAGGAGACTGCAAGGACGCTGAGGGTACAGAGGGCCGGCTGAGGGTACGGGGTGGCGGTGTGGAGGCACAGTTACCAGGACCCCGTGATTGTGGGGGTGCGGATGAAGAAGAGGGAGGTGCCGAGGAAGCCCCCCGCCTCCCCAGAGGCCTCTGCTTGGAGTTGACCACAGAGTGGGAATTTGCATCCGGGTCTTCCTGCCTCTGCAGCCCTTCGCGCCTGGGCAATGACATCAGACTGAGAACCATCTTCTCACCCTGGCCTGAAGGGAGCGGGAAGCCCCGCCGGTGGTGAGGGAGCAGCCGCTCTGCACGGGAGTCTTGCTCACCGGGCCTTGCGGAGAATGAAGCCTGCCTCGTGCGTAAGCAGCGTGGGGCAGCGGGTGGTGATGAGTCAGTCCGGCCCAAGCGCAGCTGCTCCCCACGGGCGGCCACATCCACGACAAGGCAAATGTGTGTCCCTCTGGGTTCTTGGCTTGGGGCAAGAATTCATTTTCCAGAGAAACCCCAGTGTCGGTGAGCCCAGATACTGCGTGTGTGACCTTCAGAGCCCGGAGAACAGCCCAAGTGCAGGTCCCCCGGGTGACTGCGGCGCCGGGACTTTCTCAGAGCTGGGTGCTGCGCAGGTCCAGTGTCAGGCGCAGTGGGAAATAGAAACCCTGCACAGCCGGATTGTGGAAGCGCGGGCAGGGGAACGGGCGGGGAGTCTGTGTGGTTTCTTTAAAATGGGAAGTTTTACCCAAAGCGCGTCATTTCTGAAGTGCAGAGGGTTCTGAGTGCGTTAGAAGAGCCGCGGTGTTTTCAACACATTTGCGGTTCCTCGTTGTAAACAAGCCGCTTTGCGCTCAACCCTCCAGTACTATTCGGATGAAAAGTGACTGAAATCGACTCTGCATTTGGTTGCTCAGGATTTTATTAAGCGAGAGACACTCCTGCTTAGTTGGGTTGCATACGAGGAGATTTAAATTTAGAAGGCAGATTTTCGACTTTTGAAGGCTGGCTGGCGCAGGAGGGGGGATGGTAACAAAGAAAGGCTGGGCCGTGCCGCAAGCCGGCGCAGGAGGTGCCCTCCGGGTCAGGAGCAGCACAGCGCGGCCCTGCCCGGCTCAGAATAAAACAGGCTCAAATTAGAAGCTGGCCCAGACCTCGTGTGTAAAGACACCCTGTGCCAGTGTGTGTGGCGGGCAGGCGGGTCACGCGGCCACTTCCCCTGAATGGCTCCAATGTGCTCCTCTCCAGGATCCCTGTCCCCAGGGGAAGAGGGAGGCCGGGCCTGAATGGCCCAGTGTCCTCCACTCAGGGAGGAGAAGCCTCCCAGCATTCACCGGGGAACTCCCCGCCGGTGAGAAAGCAGCTCTCAGGGAAGGTGGGGGAGGGTGGCAAGGAGCAGGTGCATCGCATCGCAGCCATCTACCCCGGAGATCGGCTGGCCGTTGCGAAGGTCTGCTAACTACGGAGACAGCCAGAGAGCCCGAGCGGTGGAGACAGCCAGAGAGCCCGAGCGGTGGCGACAGCCCTCACCGCGGCCCGGGTTGGGATCCTGATGTGGCTTCTCCCAGGCCAGGCCAGGTGAGCAAGTCCTGGATGCCCTGCGCCTTGCATGGGGAAGTGGTGCAGAAGGTCCTTGTGGGGCCTTGGCAAGTGAGCGCTTGTGACGCCTGTGGCATGAGTGAGGGCCCTACGTCCCCGCACCGTCTAGCCCCGTATATGCGTTTCGGGGTGGGGGCCCTCCTGGAAGGCCTCCTGTTAGCCACACACACCCACTTACTCCCTGACGTCCGTTTTCAACTCTGCCCTGCCTTCCTTTCTCTACCCTCTGTCCTAAGTTGAGCTCCCCTTGCCGTGTGCTCCCGGGGGGCACTTGCGCTGCTCTTAGGTCCCTCCTGCCCCCCTCGTGTGCCCCACTACTGGCTATGTCCTCATCCCCGTCCCTGGGCTCCGTGGCCAGGTACACCAGGCTGCACAACTGCCCCCCTCAGCTCTGTCCTCTCTACTGAGCCCCAGAACAGGTGTGCTCCACACCCAGGCCAGGTCCCCGTGGTACCCAGGAGCAGCGACAGCCCAGCAGGGGGAAGCCAGCTCGGGGCGTCAGGGCCAGTGCTTGGCACAACCACCCAGGCAGGCCTTCACTGTCCTTGCCCCCCAGCTCAACCACGCTGTGCACATCAGCCTCTCAGCCAAGCCTGCTCAGTACTCTTGTGCCACTGGGTGGCCCTGGCCAGCTGTGCCCTGCAGACGTGGTCTCCAGCATATGTACCTGTGTCCAGCGTAAAATCTGCTTGGGGGACAAGGAACAAACACGCTAACAGATAAACCAGGAGTTTCAGGTCGTCAGGACTATGAAGCAAAATCTGCCAGGGTGACAAGTGAGGATGACAGAGCGGGCCTGGGGAAGGCAGTCTGCAGCGGGAGAGGGTTCTGGGTTTGCCTAAGTGCCGAGACATGAGGCCGGCACCAGCTGGGAGGGCCTGAGGGCTGGAGTCGATGACAGTCTGATCTGGAAGCAAGGGCAGAGGGGTCATAGAAGTGCAGGTCGCAGAGGCCTGATGGCTTTCAACCAGAGGGGTGACATGATTTCTCCCTTTCTTCACTCAAGTGCATCTACTGGGAAGCCACAAGGATGCCAAGGGTGGGTGGATTGCTGGGGATGCGGAGGCAAATCAAAGGTTGCACCACTTGATCCCCAGGAGTGCAGCTGGGCAGGGGCAGAGCCTTTAAGAGGCAGGGCCTAGTTGGGAGGGTTTTAGGTCATTGGGGTGTGGCCTCCATAGGAGGTGGGGCCTAATGCGAGGTCTTTAGGTCACTGGGCATGCCCTCCAGTGCATAGTGGGACCCTGGCCCCTTCCTCAGTCTCTTTTTGCTTCCTGGTGATAAATTTTGCTCTGCCACACACTCTGCTATGTTGAGCTTCCTCACCACAGGCCTCAAATAAGTAGCCAATGAATCAAGGATTGAAATCTCTAAAACTACAACACACAGTAAGCCTTTTCTCTTTATAAGTTGATTTCCTCAGGTATTTAGTTACAGTGATAAAAACGAACATGGTTTGTTCACAAAAAAAACAAATGATGACTTCTAAAATGTGATTTGTTGGTCACTATAATTGAGGTCGAGCTCCAAGGCCAACCAGCTGGTGACTGCATGACATCCACATAGGACACAGACCAGAGAGGCCTGGGACATCATACTTTTCCCTGAGCAGCGGGTCACCAAATCCTGTTTGCGGGAGCCTGACCTCAGGATCCTGTGCAAGCAGAGCAATCAGCTGAGCTGGAGGGTTTTTTGATGCAGGATTTTTCTCCATCTTTCCCTGTTTCCTGAAGTCTCTAATGAGGTTTGATACAGTTGGGTGAGGGTCTCCAGGCCTGGCAGGGACCGAGGGACACCTGAGCTGCAGTGCAGTGCTTTAGGCACCTGGACTTCCCTGTGTGGGTTGGCATCTGCCCCCAACGCATTGTCCTCTGCCCCCTGGATGCAACTTGTCATCACCACTGCAGTGGCATGAAGGGCTGTCTTGGAGCCACCCACTTGGGGTCCATGCGAAAGGGGTGTTCTGGACAGGGCTGTGTGAAGGCACCCCGCATCCTGACCCAGCTGAGTGGTCCAGCGCCTCAGAAGATGGGTTTGACCAGACAAGCAAGAGTGTTCCAGGACAGGGCGTCTCCCCTTAGTACCAGAGTCAGACATGCAGAGAGCAAAGCCAAACAGAACAAAGAGGCAGATGGCTTTGGGCGCAGCTGTGCCCACCCTTAATTCGCCCCTCGGTGGGGCATCCACACCCCTCTCCTCCCCATCACTGTTCCACTCTGTGCCTGCACTGAGGTGCTCCTCCCACCTACTTTCCTTTGGGACTTTCCAAAGGACCAAGCTCCTGATCAGTTGTACGACTTTTCTCCTATGCACCACACCAGCCCGCTTGAGCACAGCACGCTGGTTCCCTGGTACCCATTTGTCATCCACACCACAGCACCTGGGACCAGAGATGAGCAGCCACTGCCATGTGGTGTCTTGTTGCATTGTGGCCCTAGTGGGATGGAGTCACCCAGCCCTCTTTACTGAGGAGATGCGGAACTTTCTGGATGTGCAGCATCCTTATATCACTCACAGAAGGGACAGAACCCCTCAGTTCTCAGGGGAAAACTAAGCCAGTGATTTTTGTTGGTGGGGAACCTGGGCTTTTTGCCGTTGTTTTAAACTTGTGTCCCACAGAAATGTAGTTTGCATCCAGATCCAGTGGACCCGTGTAGGTCGAGCTTTTTGCCCCTCTGTTACCTCTTAGCTCCTGCTGCCTTCTGTCCCCTGGGGAAGCCCCGTTCCTTGTTCAAGCATTGTCAAACTGTGTCCTGCCTCCACCATCAGTCACCTTAATATCTCTGACCCAAATCCCAGTGGCTGGCTGCTCAAATCTCTAGGATAAGTGCTCACCATCCTCATTTCTGTTCTCGGTGGCTGACCTTTCTTATAAAACTCTTTCTCCATGAGAAACAAGAGTCATGTTTCACAGATGGGGACCTGTGGCCTTCTGCATCTGCCGGCCAAAGAGCAAGAGAACAAAGAAAGCCACCATGGCCCAAAGAGCCAGTCTCACTTCCAACAGTTTTGTAGTGTGGTCGCACAAAGTAGGCATCTGGGGCCCCTGCACTGTCACCCCTGCAAAACACCATGGCTGGCTTTGTATCCAGTCCCACGCTGGAAGCTGCCTGGATGTCTATCAGCTGAGGGATGGATAAATAAACCATGATATGGCCAGTCATGCAGCCATCGAAGACAGTGGACCCAGTGTAACAACACACGGCGATATCGGACCACATAGCATCACAGTTTGCAAGGAGCCACACACAGAAGAAAACACATTGTGTGGATCCACTGATACAAACACACAACCTGCAAAGCTATGGCGGTAGAGTCAGGAGTTTCTGCTTCTCCTGGCCATGGGGGGGCAGGGGGCTCTAGTGTCCCAGGTTTATGCTATTGATGGGTATCGATTTTCAGCCTGTGAAAATTCACTCATCCGGACACCCGTGCTGTGTGCATTCTTCTGTATGCATTTTATCTTCAGTAGAAATTAAAAATGACACAAAACAAAACTCTTGGGGCCGGCTCTGTCCGGGAGTCTGATGTCTCTTGCTATAGCTGTGGTCAACCTGTGAAGACGAACAGCCGCTGCTCCTGTGAGAGAGGCCCCGGGGGAGGAACAGGCAGCTGCTCACAACTTTTACCATGTATTCGTTGTTCTAAAAATCTCTGACATATCACTCACTGAGAAGTCGCACTTTAGTCACACTGTCAGTGTCCTGGGAATCTTACAGGACCGTTTCTTTCTTCAGTGATTCCGTCACAAACCCTATCTCCAAGCAGAGGTGCATTCTGAAACACTGTGACCGGGACGTTAGTGCACGACTTTCAGGGGGACCGACTCAGCCCACAGCACTCTGTACCAGTACGCGTTTGGACACTGTGCCAACTCTTGTTTTGCTTTGCTTTGCTTTGCTTTGCTTTTGTTGTTGAGGTAGGGTCTCACCATGTAGTGCAGGCTGACCTTGAACTGACCATGTAGCCTAGGCTGGCCTTGAACTCACAGTGATCCTCCTGCCTCAGCCTCCTGAGTGCAGGGATTACAGACCTGTGCCACCGCGCCCGGCTGCAGTCAGCTCTGGGTTGTGTGATGTTTAGGGAATTTGGGAGGCACCCCTGCTGCCATGTCTCCGAGCAACAGAATGCACAGACTGTCGTTGAGATTGTGGAGAACGTCACTGTTTCACGGGACAGAGAAAAGCAAGGGAAGAGGTGGAAGCCAGGCTGTGGGAGCAGCCTCCGTGGTGCTTGCTGAGTGGAGAGAAGTCAACAGCCCCAACCCAGGTAGGGCTCGTGGGACTGAGCACCCAGCACCCAGCCAAGGCCTGAGCCTTACCCTTTCTCAGCCTGGCACTTGTGTACCTCAGGCCGGAGGGGGTGAACGGTCGGGCACCTGTCCAGAGTCCGGGGTTGGACCCTTCGTACTTCAAAAGCACCAGGGTGGAAGGGACAGGGAGCGAGGATGCGGCTTCTGTCTTTGATCTTTGCAGCACTGCACATGTTTGCTAAGTTTCCCAGGTTTAAAAAATAGAATGATATACAACGGCAGTATACACTATGTCTCAGTCAGTTCAGGATATAGCAAACAGGTTATTTTTCCTTGAAAAACTGCAATCAAAACTGGATTGGAGTTAAGGGCAGCTGAGATGTTTTAAATGTACCAGATGAGATACCACTTAAAGGTGTCTTTGTTGCATCTTTGTTTTTAGAATCAACTACCCCCTCCCACTATTTTGTGGGCTGAAGACATTCTGATGTTCATGTTAAAATGATAGAAAAGCCAGGTGTAGTGGGGCACATACCTGTACTCTCAGCACTCTGGGAAGCTGAGGCAGGAGGATCACGAGCTTGACCCCAGCCTGGGCAATTTAGCAAGATCCTGTCTCAAGATTTAGAAAAATAGTCACAAAATAAAAAGGGCTGGGGCTGTAGCTCTGACCGTGCTGGGTTTAGTCTCTAGCACTGTAAACAAACAAAACTGATCCCATCTTTCTTGCCACTTTCTGCAGCGGTTCTGGAAGTCCTCTTTTGTGAGTGCCTTTCACTGCGCTGTTGGAGCTGTCTCCATGTCCTGAATTGATTCAAAATGTTTACCTCTCATGGTCACTTTGCCTTTGGGGAACAGCCGGAAGTCACACGGTGCCAGATCTGGTGGATGAGGGGGATGAGGATGCAGCATCACATTTTACTTCTGTTGCTTGGCACTCAGCAGTGGCATTCATCATAATAAAACCTACAGCCCAGAGGGGCAGGAGGAATAGGAAGAAGGTGGCTGTATGGGGTCTAGGCTGGCCCTTTTCCTTTCAGCATTTCTCATTCATCAGCACCCAGCAGGTCTCTGGTCTCAGGCTCACCTTGGGGCTTTGAGCTTACCTGATGTCCCTAGGGAGAACCCCCATCCCCACACCAGACCCCGCGGCCCCCCTCCCGGTGGGTCTCCAGCCATCACACCAGGCCAGCAGCATCCGCCTGCCCAGCAGCTGCTGGAAATGCAAACTCCCAGGCCTGCTCCACGCCTGCTGCACCAGGAGCTCTGGAATGGGGTGAGGCATCTGTGACTCAATAGGGCCCCAGGGATCTCATGCTCGCTCAGGTGTGGGGATCACTGGTCTGTCCCATTCCTTGAAATGTTGTCTCCCCACATCTTCTCACTCTCAGACATTATCTGATCTTTTCACTCATGTCTTGCTCCTTTCCCCTCACTAGAGTTAAAGTCTCGCAATAAGGTGGCAGCCTCCTGACCTTGACCTTGCTATCACCTTGAGGTACTCCTGACACACGACAAGCACTCAGCAAACACTGGCTGAGCGAATGCACGAGTGAATCAGTGAACGGCCAGCCGGAGAGACGACGCAAGTGGGGCTCAGGAGTCGCGCGGTCTGGACTGAGCCCCAGCTCTGCCACTTGCCGAGTGTGACCGAGTTATTCGAGTCCTCTAGACTCTTCCCCCTGTGGAAAGTGGGAGTAGAAGTGGAGTCTATTTGGACAACAGAGGGTGATTTGGATGAAGGGCTTCCCAGGTGCTTAATTGAAAGTGATAAAAATACAGTGCCTATTTCATTAAAAATTTATTGCAGTAAAAGACGCAGTGCCATGGATCCCCTCAAAACACACCCACTCTGTTTTAGCACACTGATGCCATCATTCTTGCCACTTTCTGCAGCAGTTCTGGAGTGCTCTTTTGTGAGTGCCTTTCATTGTGCTGTCGGAGCTGTCTCCATGTCCTGAATTGGTTCAAAATGTTCACCTCTCGCGGTCATTTTGACTTTGCGGAAGAGCCAGAAGTCGCGCGGTGCTGGATCTGGTGAATGCGGGGGATGAGGACGCAGTGTCGTGTGTTCATGAGCTGCCTTTCTGTTGCTCGGCACTCAGCAGTGGCGTTCACCATATTTTTTAATCACACCTCACGAAGACTCCCCTCCTCCAGTCCAGCAGGGACTTCCTGGGGCGAGGGGTCTGAGGAGGGACCAGAAGCAGGGAGAGAGGGAGAAGTGGACGGAGGAGCTTAAGGGTCTGGCGAAGGGCAGGGCAGGTGAAACCGGCTTCCTACATGTTCCAGGAGTGACAAGGGTGAAGAAACCAGGTCTTTGGAAAATGAACCCAAGGACTAGGTGGGTGAAAGCCCTGGGAAGCCTGTAGCTGGGAGGATCAGAAACAGGTTGTCAGCGGGGGAGGCAGCTCTTTAAAGTTCTGCAGACACACTAGCCACTGTCATTGTCCTTCCCACGTCTCTGCCTCTTCTGAAGAGGTACATGGCTAGCTGTGTTCTCCCCTGGTCTTCTGCTGTTTGGAGAAGCAGAGAGACCTGTCCTCCTCCACCCTCTTTCTGCCAGCGCTTTCTCATTCAAAGGAGACGTTTCAGCTTAGGGCTCCTTCATTTAAAGATGGCTCTGAAACTGTTATTCTCCATGGCAACAAGAGGCACAGATGAGTGGAGAGCTTCACCCAAATCCCCAGGTTTCTCCCTATCTTCGAATTTATCTCCATTTCTGAAAGGAAGTGTGTGACAGGCCACAGCTCACTTTTCTCTCTAAATTCCAAGGCCCAAAGCAGTGTGCTTTAGCAAATGCAGCAGTAATGCGGCCTAATCCAATAAAACTTCATGGAGCATAAAAATGTGGACCTCCATGGAGAGAATTTAGGCATACACTGCTTTCATTGTTAAAGATTTCTTTGTTTTCCAAAAGGATTTGAAGTATGTGTGTAAATAGGTTTCCCCGACATGGGCATTTAGAATGCATTTTACAAAAGCTCAACTTAGGCTGAGTCACTGGGAATAACTCGCACATAGAGGGAAGTCTGGGAGAAATGGCCTTCACCCAGGCTTGGGGGAAGGGTGCTGAGTGTCCCCATGGAACAGGAGTGGGTGAGGACACAGTGTCGCATTTTTATATCCCTCCTGCAGTCCCCAGGTCCCTTTCCAATCCCAATGTTTTAGTCACTTTCTTTGTCTCTGATACCCACAACTTAAAGGGAGAGAGGTTGATTTGGTTTACATTTCAGTCCGAAGGACAGCATGGCTGAGGACAGCTGCTCACAGCCTGGCAGACCAGAAGTAGATGGTGAAGGGAGGAGCCGAAAGCCACAGAGGGTGATAAAACACTTCCGGGTCATGTTCCCAGTTTCCACTTCTTCCAACCAGGCCCCACCTCCAACAGGAAGTCAGCTATAAGCCCCCCCTAATGCCATCACTTTCCAAAAGTTCTGCCTCTGAGTGCATGAGATTTTGGGGGACGTCTAGCTAGAAACTGTAACAGATGGAATTTGAGTGGTGAGGTCTCCAACGACCAGCTTGTCTCAGCTCCTGAGGTTTGGTTGGGGTACAGCTCGATTGTCATATAGGAATCTCTGCCTCTGGTCATCTTGGAGGTTTTGCTGGATGCTGAGTTAACTGATTGGGTCAGAACCCTAATAGCACAAGATCCATGGAGGGGAACCTTGGGGTCAGAAGGCCAGAGACAGCTGGATCCTGTCTCCTGCTCCAATCATCAGGTCAGGGACAGCCACCTCTCCATGGCCTCTCCGTGGTGGCTCAGCGCTCAGGATCGTGACCTTTCAAAGACCCGCAACAATATTTCAGATCGAGAAGAAAAGTGTTAGCTCCTAAACATAAATATAAAACATTGAAATGGAAATAAATATTTAATTAGGAGCCTGCAAAAATGTAACGGGATACCAGTGAGTCAGCGGCCATTCCACTCAAGCCTGACATGGTGCCATAAAAATACAGTCCTGAGAAGAAATTGATGCTGTCACAAAACCTTAAACTGGAGTTGTAAACATTATACAACAAATTCTATACGCTCGGTGGGAGGTGAATATGCTGTAATGGGTTTGCTACGAAGGGGCTTGAGGGCTGGGGTCTTTAATGGCCTTCAGGTGACCAGGACAGAGAAGAACACAGCAGTCCTAGCCTCAGGGCTGACTTCATTCTTAGGAGCTTTGCCATCTTCAGCACATGAGTGAAACTCGAGGAGCACTGTCTTCTCATCCTCAGAATGAGTTCCAATGAGATCAAGACCATTAAGGCAATTTGTAGATGAAAACAGCCCATGAAATATTGATTTATTTTTATTTGTGAAGAATCTAAGGCAACTATTTGGAAAAGGACTTTTCTCATTTTCTGAAGCTCTTTGTCACCTATAACCAGTTCTGTGTTAGCGATGGCTCCTAAGAGCACAGCTGGGGGCAAGGGCCACTTTCGGGACCCCAGGGGTATTGTGATGGGCTTGGTGTCTCCTAAGAACAGCAGAGTTTTCCCCTTTTGGATACCAGCTGAAAAGAATATTTGTAAATTCACCTAGAGGTGAGGCAGTCACAGGGACGATGGCTGCGGGGGACAGAATGCGTGGTGCAGGTGGCAGAGGCCCGGCTTCCGGAGTCATTGCCCCACCCTCAGAGGCATCTGGTCCACCAAGCAAAGCCTGCAGCATCTGTTTACCAGCCCCCCTCCCCCTGAAGGAACCACAAAGACACCCGTGCCAGGTCCGCTTCACAAGGCGTTGCCTCAGGGGCCTTCTCTCTGGACCCTGTGCACAGCCGGCCCCTCAGGAACTGCGTGGCACTTCTCTCAGCTCGGGTGGATACTGGCCAAGAGACTGCAGAGAGAATGCAGTGGAATCTTCGCTTGCCGACTCGGGTTCATTTAACACAGAGCACCCCCTTTCGGTCTTCTCAGTTGTTCAACCCTTGTTGCGTTTCCGTCTACCTGAATGTTGGCCTCAGAGCCTGCGAAGTCAGGTGTGTACGATTCCCGGCCCTGGCTTCCCGTGAGCTCAGACCAGCCCTGTCCCCTCTGCACCACCATCGTCCCCGCTCCTGCACACAGCAAGAGAAGCTGCTAAGCTTCGGTGCCACGATTTACCAAAATGTAACGCCATCAGCCACTCCTGGTGCTCAGTGCTGCCAGGTCCTCACTGAAAAAAGAAACATCACAGCCACCTACAAAGCCACACAGGCAAGGAATCGCCACAGTCACCTTCCCACGAACAGTACCGGGCCACAAGCTCGGGCGTCGCCACGGCCCAGAGCCCTCCCCAGGCCTCTCCTGGTCTCGGCCATTTTGCCTTCCCTGCAGTAACTACAATCCTGAAAGCTCTGGTAAAAAATTTCACTGCCTCGCGATGGCTTTGTCACTTCAACATGCGCCGTGAAACGTTATAATTCTAGTTTTTCCCATTCTCTAAACTCTACGTTTGTGGAATTAAACAGTGCATTGTGTGCGTCCGTGTGTGTGTGTGTGTGTGTGTGTGTGTGTGTGCATGTGTGTGCATGTGTGCTCTTCTGGCTTCTCTCACTCCATGCTGTGTTTGTGAAACTCTTCCGTGTTGGTGCACAGGTCCGCCCGCCTTCATCCTCAGTGCACGGTCCTCCTTCCTACCAACAAGTCATAACTTCTTTTCACATTCTGTAATCACTGGGTGCTTAGGTTGTCTCCAGTTTAGGGCTGCTCTGAGGAATGCTGCTAACAACATTCCTGGGAATGCCTCTTGTGCCCACGAGCACATACTTCTGTTAGGATTTTCACCTGTACTGGACCCTCTGGTTGCAGAATACGGGAGGTGAGACCAGCTGGTTTTCCAGCTTGGCCATCGGTATAGAAACTCTCCCCAGCAGTGTGTGGGTCTGTGGAGCTGTCTATCTTTGGATTTTGGATTTATAAGAGTTCTTTTGCCTATAAGCCACTTGGGTATAGGAGTTGCAAGTATTGTCATCTATAAAATACTTTGATTTCCATTATTTAATGGCAACTTTTGACAAACAGACGTTCTTAATTTAATGTAATCCTTTTTATCAACCTTTGCCTTTGCTTCATGCTGTGTAAGGCAGGTTCTTCTCTCCGAAGACATTTTCCCATATTCATCCTATATTCATCGAGAAGCTTTATTATCATCGTTAAATGTTGTTCTGATGATTACTCGCTTTTCACACCTCAATCTATAGTTTATCTGAAGTTGGTTTTTACATGAGGTGAGTAGGGGCCGCTTTCCTGGGTTCCACACGAACATGCAATCTCCCCAGCATGGTTTGATATTAAAATAGAGGAAAATGGCAGGTGTTCTTGTCTTGTTCAGGATCTCCAAATGTCCAGGTTTGATATTAAATATGATGTGCACTCTTGATACCTGTCCCAATCTCGGTCCCATCAGACCAGATTAGAAACCACCAAGTAATTTAAACAGACAGTGTTTAACGGGAAGAATCATGCGGTCGTTGCAGAAGGCTGAGATGAAGAGGTAAAGACGATGCCCCAGGATCCCAGCGAGCTGGGAGCGGCTGGGGAACCCTGCTTGGAGGGCTCCCTTCCCAAGGCTGGCTGCCGCCCTCACCGAGACAAGCATCAGCTCCTGCTTGGTGGAGGAACCTGCTGCGGTGCCCGAGCGTGGGTCACAATGGTGCACCAGAGGACACACTCACTCCTCCTGGACCAGGCCACCCAGGGTTGGTGGGTGATGCATGAGAGGTGCCAGGGCTTGGCAGAGCCCCAGAAGTTAGTCACTGGGCCCAGGGGAGGAGTGTGGCGTACCGCTGTGCTGCCACCCCAGAGCAGAGCACACCAGCGTCCCCACGTCTCACCCCTCTGACCATTCGCAATAGGAGAAAGGAAGCACAAAGCTCTGCACCCTGAACCAGAAAAGAGGCCGCCCTCCCGCCGTGTCTCTCCAGCACCTTCTTTTGTCAAAGTCCCAAAGGAAAAAGGCTGGAAGAGCCCCACACGTCAGGTCCCCAGGCAGGTCCCGAGGGGTGAATTTGGAACTGAGAGGAATAAACTGATGACGGCGCCATGCCCTTCGCCAGGCCGAGTAGCTTTGCCTGTGTTCCTTGGCTGATCGAAGTATTTCTCACAAATGGATTTCAGATTTTATGAAATGATTTTTCTACATCTACTGAGCCCATGTGTTTTTTTTTCCATTGCTAGTGGGTTCAAGAATGTTAACACTTTTATTGAGGTAATATATATAAGATTTGTCATGTTTTTATCCACTTTTGTAGTTGTTTTATCCACTTTGTAGTGTTATTAAGTAATATACACTGTCACTATTATTAGTCCTAAATATTTTCATGACCCCAAGGAAGAAAGTCTCTCATTAGGTAATAACTCTCCATTCCTTCTGCCAGGCACTCACAGCCTATAACCTGCTTCCTACCCGTGAGTTGCTCTATTCTAGATATTTCACAAAAGTAGAGTGATACACCTTTGTCCAATAGAGTCTAGCTTATGTCATTCAGCATAATCTGTCAAGGTCCCTCTATGCTGCAGTGATTCAGGACATTCTGTTTTTGTGCGACAGAATAATGGTCCATTCTGCATCCAAGTTTTGTTTACCCACAATGGAGGTTAATTTTGTGTCTTTCCACTGTGGTGGAAAATTTTATGTGTCAACTTGACTGGGCTATGGGATGCCTGGGCGTCTGGTTAGACATTGTTTCTGGATGTGTCTAGCAGGGTGTTTCCAGGAGGAGTTAGTGTTTAAGTCAACAGCAGGTGGGCATTACCCTGTGTATTGAGGGCCAGGACAGAACAGACAGACGGGGGTGGGACTCACTCCCCGAGGCCGGACTGCTTGAGCTGGAGCACGGACCTTCCCCTGCTGGCGATGCTCTGCTTCCCAGTCCTCAGACCTGCATCGGAGTCTACACCATCAGATCTCCAGCTCTGAGATCTTTGAGCTGCAGCACAGGCTTCCCCGGGTCTCCAGGCAGAATCTGACAGCAGACTGTGGGAATTTTCAGTCTCTACAAGGGCAGGAGACAATAACCTTGGGGTTTTTTTTCTTATTTTTAATTTTTGTGTTTATGAGCCCCTGTTTGCAGCACATAACAATTACATTCATCGTGGGGACTTGGTCCATGTACGTGACAGTTTAATTCCTTTCACATCCCCTCCCCTCTCTTCTTCTCAGTCTCACATACAGGCCTACACACACACACACACACACACACACACACACACACATACACACACACACACACACTGCTGTTTCTCAGCAGAATACTTACTAACACTGTGATTCATCCGTTGGTGACACTGGGCTGCCTCTTCCTTTTGGCTACAATGGATAATCCTGCTACGCGGTGCGTCAGTCTGTTTTCCCTGGTTTCGGATACACACCTAGGAGGAGAGTTGCTTGGCTACGTGGCAGTTCTGTTTCTAACCCTGAGGAACCACCCTGCTCCTTCCCGGCAATGCTGGACCACTCGGCTGTCCCATAGCCACAAAGGAGATATCCGACCAAACTGGGGGCAAGGGTGGAAAAGGCCGCTTTGTGCAAACAGCAACCAAAGTCAGGGTGTCTACTCAGAACAGACACTATTCGGCACGCTTCAGGCAAATTAAAAACCTTCATCCTTTGAGCCCTGTAAGGCTTCCAGAAGGGCCGCTGGGCCGCTCTGCAGAACCGGGCAGCCCCAGGCAGGGGCAAGTAGACGGAGCCCAGCTCACCTCTCCACACCATTACCTTTACGAAGAACAGGGCCTCGCCCGCTGCTCTCACGGCCCCCAGGCAGCTGCTTCTTAGCCTTGGAGGAGCTCTTCCAGCTGCACTCGCTGGCAGGGCCGGTCCTCGTCTTCCCGAGAGGAAGCTGGTTGGCGGCGGCTGCTGCCACTTCCCAGTGTGTCCCCCAAGGCGACAGTCTGTCTTCGGTCTTCCCAGTCTGGTCACTCACGTTCCCATAGTGCTCCTCTCTGCAAGCCTCACCCTACATTTCCTGCCACCTTCTGTTCATTGCTTCCCTTCTCTGGACAGGAAGCCCAGAGTTTCTGCTCCACTTCTGGCCTCTGAGGATAGAGGGACACGGAGGACATCCGGGGAGGGAAGGTAAACAGAAGTGTTTTTGTCCGTTGCTTCTATGTGGCTTTCTTAGGCGCACGTGAAACTGCAGCTTGCGAGCCCCTAAATCCTTGTCTGAATTACTCTTGTAGTTGCCCCATGTTTTCCCCTCCGTCCATTGCGTCTCTGCCGCTTTAGCCCGCTGCTTTTCCAATTCCTTGTAAAGCAAGTATAATTTCAGCGCTTCCGAGGGGTGTTTGGGTGGATGGGTGGTTTTGGTAGAGGAACACCAAGTGTCTCACGTGTGAGCTCCACGCATGACCTAGAGCACAGCATGGGAAGAAAGGGAAACAACTCGATTGCCTAAATATATGAAAAGCTCTTTCCGGGACAGGCTGGAAATTGTTGTAGGTCATGTTGTCTCTAGGAAAACCTCGCTCTTCCTGAGTGCCTTAGACCACCTGGTCCCCGAGGATTGTTCGTTGTCCTTGAAAGGGGTGTGGACGTCCATCTTTCTGTTATCTGGGGGATGTCTCGGAGGCCTCCCCTCCCCGCAGGCCACGTTCACTGGGACAGAGGCTGAGCCGCGGGCAGCCGGCTTTCTCCCCTGGTGGCTGCTTCAGAGCCACCTGTGTGTCCTGCTGGGCAGTGAGCTCACACCTGCATAGCCTCCGCAGTCACATGGTCTGTGCGTTGCACGCCCATTCGGGATGAAGCTATGGCCCCGTGTTGGACGGCCCACTGAGTCCAGAACAGAGGCAAAGGGAGATTTTCAAAGGAAAAGAACCCTACGACCAGCTTCTCTGTAAGGAGGGGCAGAGGACCACACCCCCCAGCACTGCTTGAAGTCCAGCGTGGCTGTGAAAGGGCTGACGCTGTCCTTCCCTCCCGGCTGGGAGGTAATCATCATATTTAGCTCACAGACAGCAGTCTTCTTTCCGAGGCTGTAATTTCCTCTAACTCTCCCCCAAAGTCTTCACAAGTTTCTCACATGCCTCAGACTCTCCTGTGCACCGTTGCCTGGACAAATTGAGGGCAGCCCAGGAGGCAGACACCTCACACCTCAGCCCTGCCCCCTCACTCAGGGTTGTCCTTTAGAGCGAGGACAAGAGGCCCGGGGTGCAGGTGCTGGTGGGCAGGTCCAGAAGCCCTGCAGTGCCAAGGGAGACGGGGAAGACTATGACCGCAGAGGGAGAACCACACCGAGTACCCCTCCCCCAGATGTATTAGAGAGGGCATCTCAGTGTGTGTACTGTTGCTGCTACAAAATACTGGAGACTGAGATTTATAAAGAAAAACGTTTTATCTGGTTCAGTACTCTGGAGGGACACAGGCACGGCACCAGGCTTTTCTAAGCTTCTGGTGAGAACATCGTGGCAGGTGGCATCGAATGACAGAAGTGTGTGCAAGAGTAGAAAGCAGGTATATATACAAGGGACAAAACCCCACAACCTGGCTTCACAACAACCCATTTTAGCCCAGTCCCCGAGGGCCAGCCCACTCCTGAGACCTAACTCAGTCTTGAGAAAGCCATTAATCCATTCGTGAAGATGGGGCCGCCATAACCTAACTCTCTCAAAGTCTCCCCCACCTCGCAGTGCTGACTCCCCTCAGTTTTGGAGGGAGCAAAAATCATGCAGACTCCCCAGATTCTGTCTGGAGCTTTCTTTCCTGTTCTCCTGCTTTCCTGGGGGCCCCCTCTCTCCTCTTTACCGCACCGTCTCCTCACGTGGCTCTCTGTGTGCCCCGGGGGAACCTCTCTCCGTTATCATTCCTCCCACATTCTCTCCGGAAGTCTCGGATCTGTGATCTACGAGGTGACTCTGGAGACATACTGCCCACACCCGAAAGGCCACAGTGGTTTGCCTTGCTGCTCAGCCGTCCTGTCCACACCAGCATCTCCTATTTCCTGTTTTTATTCCTCTTTATTTTCTTTCCTCTTTTCATTTTCTTTGGTTGTGCTGATACGTTGCTCGGTCTCAGAGTGGGGTCCGTGTCTCCTTTGGCTTCGTTAACCATTCGATGCCTGACCTCTGTCCAGCTTCCTTTTCAGTGACGCTGCCTCTTGACTCAGTTTCTCCATTCCCACGGCCACAGTCCTAAAATAACCCCCACTTCATGCTCTGCCCCTTGTTGCTGGCCTCTGTTTTTGCCTCTTCTGAGACTCTGCACATTCTCACCTGGTTAACATCTCCCTCAGCACTTGTTTATGTCACTCCTTGGTTAAAAGCCTTTGGTGGTTCTGTCACCTCCCTAGGAATAGCTAACCTCCCCGGCCTGGAATTAGAAATGCCCACAGTCAGCCCTCCCCTTGCTATGGTTTACAGGTGAGGCTTTTTGGAGGTGGCTGGATCACAGGCGTGTGAATGAAGATTAAGGGTGATTCTGGGATTAAGGGCGGGTGGTACTAAATTAGTCCACTGATTAGAAATTATATAACTCTGGGTGTGGATGAATGGATATACTGGAAACAGAAGTCCCACCATGGATGTGGGTGACACCACCCAAAAAGCTTATGTCCTGGATGGGATAACAGGGAGAGGCAGGCTCCCTGCTGCTGCTTCTGCTTCCTGCCTGCCCTGCCACGGGCTGTTTCTCCTCTGTGATGCCACTCTGCCATGCTGCCCTGCCTTGGAGCCAGCCAGCTATGGACTGAAACATCTGCAAACTGTGGGCTGCATAGACCTTTCCTCTAACCTGTAAGTGTCAATTACGTCTCAGCAATGAAAAAAGGAACTAAGACACTCCCTTCGCTGTTTCATCTCCCACTCGCCTTGCACAAGACAGATCATGCTTTTTCCTCCGCCGTCTCTCGTGGTTTTCTCATTGTGCGGTATGGTCTCTGCCTTCTTTGACCTTAGACACATCTTTCACAACCTCCAGCTTCAGTGCCACGCACAAACTGAGGCTGCTATGTCTATGACTGTAAACATCCATTGCACTCATGGTTGGCTGCTGCAGGGACAGATGTACTTATCTGATTTCTTCAAATGAATTAAGAGCTGGTGAGGGTTCGGTTGTGTTTCATCTGTGTGCGTTCTCCTCAGATCCTTACAGAGTGATAGACACACACCGCTCAGGCCGTGCTGGAGAGAGAGGCTGAGTGAGAGACTGTGGACATAGCTCCAATAAGAGAGCACTCAGAAAAGTTAGGATGAGGCACAAAACTCAAATCAGAAATTCCATTCGACGCAGCGAGGAAACAAGGAGATAGATCTTCTGTAAATGAGAAGAGGATCCAGAGAAGGAGGGAGAGGAAAGTAAAGAGAGTTAAGATGTATTATGTACCTGTACCGCCTCACAATGGATGTGATCGCTATCTGGATTGATGGATGTGACCACAAACATACTAATAAAAACAAAAATCAATAAAATACACAAAGGGAAGTCAAGAGAAGATATTCCTATATTTTCAATGAGAATTCAGTGGCAAATGTTAAAGCTGTTTAAAGATATATATGTATATGCTTGTTTAAAGTAATATATATATTTACCTTTTGGCTTTTGTATCTTTTGAGTTTGACCAAATTAGATTTGGACATGCAACTACAAGGAGAAGAACTGAATAGCCCCTCCCTGAACAAAATTTATCTTTCTTGCTGGTTGTATAATAAGGTCTGATGTGAGCTCAAAATGATTACAGTTTTCCAGTCAGTGATAGATCTTTTGCAAATACTATTAAGTTTGTCATTTTTCAAGCCATTTTTGCAAATCTGGCTTAATCTACTATGACCTATTAGAAAATGTGATTTTACTATGATTAGGTTTGTTCTTCCAGAATAGTGTAAATAAGGTTCTCTAAAAATACAAGTAGAAGAAAATGGTATTACCCAAAGCAGAGAAAAGGCTTTACCCTCTAATTTTACAGGATTGATATCATTTTTTGGTCTGCTCAAATGATACTGGTGTTTATGTCCAAAAACGCTCACACAGCAGGCAACAAAATGGCATGTTTTGACCTTAATTAAGTTTTGTTTGGCTTGGTTGATAGAAAGTAACTTTTGGTTGTAGAAAACAGTGTTTTCTTACTTCACATTAACCTTGAGGGTGTTTTGATGTCAGTGAGTACTTGGCTGGTTTTGCCAAATTCCTTGGAATCTGGAGAAAAAAATATCCATGAAACAGATTTTTTATTCATGACTTGATATTCAGTGCATTTGGCTGTATTATCTCTGCTTTTTCATTTTAATCAAAAAAGGATAAACACTAAGAAATATTCAGATACAAAGCTGAGCTCCACAAATTGAAGATCACCCAGGCATCTGTGTCTTTGTCTCTGCTTTTGTCTCTCTAGCGTCCACACACACACACACACACACACACACACACACACCAGCCATGCACACTCACACACGTACACATACAGGCACTTCCACTACCCCCCCCCATAACATTGGAGAACAAATCTTGGGCCCCACTGAGGGAGAGAGATGATTTGTGAATTATCTGAACTTTCTGAGATTACAAAGAAGCAAGGACCCTGGAAATGCTCATGATAACATCCGGGGAACTTTCCCAGACTGTGAAATTGAACAAACAGCATCCCTGGGTGCCGCGCCTCCCCTGGGTGCTCTGGGTCAGAGCTCAAGAAGGGCAGGACACTGATGCATGCCTGTTCCCAAGCCAGAGGACTCCTCTGGCTTGCTGGGCCTTGCTTATACAGCCAGCACCCCCAGAGGAACCCCCAGTCTTCCCTCCCAGGCCCCTCCACCAGGGACTGACGTGTACGGAGCATGGCCCCCTGGCTCTCCCAGCCCTTAGCAGTCTCTTTCCTAATTTCTCGCACACAGGCGCTGCCTCCAGTAACATCCTTGCACGTTAATCCCGCCCGCTTCTCTGCTGAGCTGGGCTGACGAAGCATCTTGTGTGTGCAGAGTGTTCTTCTGACAGTTGATGAACAGGCCTGTGCAGGGGAAGGGAAGGGCAGCTCCTGCTCCTTGCTGTTGGTGAGCTGAGCTGTGGGTGCACAGGTGTCATGTGAATGGTGCAAACCGACCCTCGGCAGGAGCTCAGTGAGTGTTTATGTTTCATTTATTCGATTCAATCAATTTTTCTTTCAAGTGTCCGTTTTACAAACCTCGATATCTGTAAGAGTATATTCAAACAGTGAATTATTTGGGTGCTGTCTTCATCATTTTCTTTGTCGGTGGGACAAAATACCCAACACCTGCAAATTAGAGGAGGAGAGGTTAATTTGGGCTCGCATTTCAGTGGTTTCAGTCCTTGCATGGTTGGCCTGGAGGAAGGGCCTGGGCAGAGGGAAACTGCTCACATTATGGTGGCCAGGAAGGATCCAGGAAGGGAGAAATCCCTTCCAGGCCATGCCCACAGACCACCCTCTTAACAGGAAGTTGGCCATAAGCCCCTAATCTAGTCACTGCCCAAACGCGCAAGGCACTGTGGGCCATTTTATCTAATTCATAACAGACAGTGACTGCAAACTAACTTTTCAAGAGTAAGGACCACAGACCGAGAAGGACACACAGAGAACCAGGCCAGGAGGTGCACAAATTTTGACCCACACTCTCAAAGAACAGTTTAATTAGGAAGACAAAATTTAAGAACACAGGACCATCCTTCAGAATGTAAGGCCTATAATTCAGCATGCAATACATAATTGTGTGGGCCTGACGGTAAGTGCAGAGAGCAGACAGAGACTAGGATGTTTCTATATTTGTAGGGTCATGCCCCAAATTCCCATCTGAAAAAGTATTCTGTCTGGATTGTGTTCGCAAAGATTCCTCCTCAGCCGGAGACTTTGTTTGTCTTGGTGAGTGCCCCGGGTCTGGTGTATATGTAGAGGGATTCTCTCTGGCATGCATCTGTCTCTGTGTTAACTCCAGGAGAGCTGACTGATGAAGTTAAAGACTGCAGCCCTCTTTGCCCAGGTCTGCTCCAAGGGTGCCGATTCATCTGAATTAGAGCCAGGAAAGGATGCGGCCAAATTGCCTCTTTTAAAGCTAAATAAATGAAAATGTAAAGAAGGTAAGTGACTCGTCCAAGGTGGCTATCTAAGTCTTTTTTCCTGTCACTGTAACAAAATGCCACAGACTGGTCATTTATAAAGGCAAGAAGTTTATTTAGCTTGCATTTCAAGAGGCCTGAAGTCCACACCTGACAAGTGCCCTGTGCTACATGCTGACAGGCTGGAAGAGGTGGCAGGACAGAGGGGCCAGACTGTCCCATTGCAACAGCAAGCAGAAACACCAAAAGGACATCCAGGATTTGGAGGCAGATTTATTTATGTTGATGATGGGCATTGATTGGGATCATCCCCAGAATATTAGGCCCTGATCTCTGATGGTCTAGAGCTTATATGGAATAAGCAAGCAGGAAGTACAGAGGCAGAATGGCTTGTCAGTTGGGGATTGGTTTATACAATGTGCATCACAGTGACCAGCTATGCATCATGGTGACCAACTGTTTCTAAGAGACAGGAGCAACTGGAACTGGAACAAGAACTGTTACCCGGGCAACTAAGAAACTGAAGTATACTGGCTGGGGGGAGCATTTCCTGTTACACCATGACAGCTCTCTTTGGTGGTAACTGTCTCAGTCCACCAGAGCTGCATCCCAGTGCTTCTTGGCATGGCCACACCAAGTTCAACAGAGTTTGGGAGGGGAAAACCATAGCAGGGCATTAGAGGGGATGCTTCGCTGGAAGTAGCAGGTGATATCACTTATTGCAAAGCAATAAATAAGTAGAATTTATTATAAGGATTCAGGTGAATTCCACACTTTTCTCTTGTTGCTGGGACAAAATATCCAATGCCCAGAATTAAGGAAAGAAAGGTTTATTTAGCTCACAGTTAATGGAAGTTTCAGTCCATTCTCAGTTGGCTCCCAGACAGAGTGGCATATGGCAGAGGGCAACAGTTCATGGTGGTAAAAGACAGCAAAAGCAACAAGAGCAGAAAGAGAGGAGCAGAAAGAGCAAGGCTCTTTCCCTCCCTCATATTGTATGAAGGCTGCCCACCCCAGGGCGGGTGTAACACTCACACTGGTAATCCCAGCATTGGACCGTGAATCAATCACAAACTCTAGAAGCCTGCCTCATGACTGCATAAGGCTTTGGGGGGACAGCTAGACACAAACCATAAAAGGGAGAAAGAAGTGTTTAATGGGTATGAAATATTTTTATGGGGAGAGGGAGAAAATTTTGAAAGCAGCTAGAGCTAGTGGTTGCACATTATAAATACATTAAATACCATTGAATCATTATTTTAAAATGGGTAATTATGTGTTATGTGAATTTCACCTCAATAATAATCATTTAAAGATCATGTAGGATAGTCAGTAGTCATTGCAGCCGTGTTCAGAACACATAAATGCATGTGTAGGTGAATAATTTAGAAAATCTGCAGTTGGATAAATAAACTCCTGGCTCCTCAAGGGCAGATCATGCCAGCGCGTCACTCAGGATGTCCCAGTCCTGTGCAGGCACTGAGCTGCCTGTTCAGCCAGGGGCTGGGACCTGTCCTCTTCCCTCCCAGCATTCCTGGGCCTCGCTAGGCTCCTTTCAGACTTGTCCTCATGTGACGGGCTGGGTGCTTTGGAGGCCCGAGGCTGGTGGCCTTCTGCTAGGTTTGTTCATGCTTCCCAGGGTGGTGAAGGACTTGCATTACATTCGCCCTGTGCTGCTGCTCACCCATGGTCCCCTCTTCCTTGTGAAGCTTGGTGACACAAGCCCAGCGGGCCAGAGAAAGGCCAGCACCTGCAGGAACAGACTTCCCTGGGAAGAAGAGCCACAGCTCATGGAGGAAGCAGAGCCCAAGCAGCTCTTCCCAGCCCTGTCACAGGGCCTCATGGGAGAATCATCAGACCCAGGCCTCAGGGGATCCAAGTGGCAGAAACCCTCTCCGCCAAGTAAGCAGCGAAACCTTCCAACCCCAAAATGCAAGCCTCTCTTGGCCCAGTAGATCACTTGCTATAAGGGCTCTCAGCGCTGGGGTCTCAGGCTAAAACGGCGTCCTCAGTTGAGACAAGTCCACGTATTTGGTTATACCCAGGACATCTGTCAGGACCCGGGTGGCCTTCAGGGCCTGCAGCCTATTTCAAGGTCAAGACCATCTCCTGAATTGATCAGTCAACCAGCTGCAGTCCTTCCTGGCCATTAGCATCCTCCCTTACTTGCTTTTCCCTCACCATCTCTGTTTAAGCAAATTTACAAAAGAAAAACACAGGAAATGCTAAGCTGTGTACATTCATTCACCCAGAAACTGTTTTGCCAATAAACAACTTTGCGTAGCTGCAGTGTGTCAATATTACTTTGTTCTACTTTTTCCCTTTGTATTTCACTGACCCGTTCTTTATCTGGACCTTCAGTAGCTAGGGGGATGGGACAAGGATGGGACAAGGCAGTGTTTCCCCTAAAATTATCCCAGTGGGTGTTATGGTTTGGGGTTATTTTGCAAGGACAAAATAATACAGGACACATAATTATAATACAGGACACATATTTTAGAAAATTATTTATAACAGTCACCTGAAGAATCATATACAAGAGAGTACAGGCAATATGTCCACACACTATAGACCAAGAATCCAGCTGAGGACCTGGATCCTGTGATGATATCCTGCATGAGTCCAGCTGAGGACCTAGAGCCCATGACAATGCCTCCCACCAGTCCAACTGGAGGCCTAGAGCCCATGACACATCTCGTGCAGGCTTGTTTCATGGATCTACACTGGGAAGGCCCAAAGGTCAGTGGTGGAATCTAGGAAGTCTGTGCCAGTGGGATGAAGGATCTGTGCTAGCAGGCTGAGGGATCTGCACTGGAGCCAGGAATCCTGAAAATTACCACAGCCATCCTCAACAACAGTGAGGTCCCAAGCTCCTCCAATGGCAAAGACAGCTGAGTTCCCATCAGGAAAGCCAATGCAGCAAGCTTCTCCCAGAGTCCAGCAGTGCACCATCTTCCCCTTCAGAGCCAGGAAGCGATGCTCAAAGTGAGGACCAGAGCTCCCCCAAAGTAAACCAAAGCTATTCTCAGTGCCAGCAAGGTCCTGAGCTCCTCGGAGGATGAAAACAGCTCAGTTTATCAGGAAAGCCAGCATGACAAGTTCTTCCAACAGAACCAACAGCTCCTTACAGTTTCCACCAGCTCCCAACAGCCTCTCTCAGCTCCCATCAGCCTCCAGAGCTTCATCTTAATCAGCAGCATTTCCATGAGTACTCTGATTTTCCAGGCTCCAACCAGAGTTTCCAATATAGTTTGCAGCATTCAAGGGCTGCCTCTTTGACCAGTCTCTCAAAAGATTTCCTAATTAATACCAAAGATTCTTGAGTCACATGGCCAGGCAACATCACAACAATAACCCCACTCTCCCAGTACCAATTTGTCTTAGTTACTTTTCTCTCGTTGCTGAGACAAAATACCCAACACCCAAAATTAAGGAGAGAAAGGTTTATTTAGCTTACAGTTTGTGGAGGCTTAGTCCATACTTGGCTGGCTTGAAGGCAGAGTGGCACATGGCACAGGGCAACAGTTCATGGCGGTGGAAGATAGCAAAAGCAGCAAGAGAAATGGGAGGAATGGCAGCAAGCAGCCTCTTTCTCTCCCTTACATATGCAAACTATCCACCCCAGGGCGGGTGTAGCACTCACACCCATGAATCAATCATAAACTCTAGAAGCCCGCCCCATGACTGCATGAGGCTTTGGGAGGACACCCAGAACCAAACTATAACAATGGGATAGCAAGATGGAGATTTCAGAGAAGAGGGGTCAGTGACCAGACACGTTGAAAGACTCAGTCAGATATCCTCTTTTGGGGCTGGGGATTTAGCTCAGCAGCAAAGCACCTGCCTGGCAAGCGCAAGGTTGTGAGTTCGGTTCCCAGTATCAGAGAAAAAAAAAAAAACAAAAAAAAAACAAGATATGCTCTTTTACCATGATGGTTCTCTAAATGTCAAGTTCTTAGTTGTCTTTTTTTTTTTTTTTTGTACAGGGAATTGAACTTGGGTCCTTGCGCTTGCCTGGCAGGCACTGTATCACTGAGCTAAATCCTTGGCCCCCATGGTGGTTCTCAGACCAGCCTGGAGCACAGGTTCTTCAGACGAGGATTCAAGGCATTCTCCAAATTCTTTTGAAGAAGATGTTCTTTCTGCAAGATATCTCCAACTGACTAACTTTGAAGAATAGTAGTATGCAAGGATTTCTGTTCCAGGCTTAAAGAATCTGAAACGCTGCACTCCCTTGCATATTTTAAGTTGATACTCAGAGTTTTTATGAGTTTGGTAGGTCCATGTATTGAATATCAAAAGTAACTCATACCCTTCACTAAAAAGTTTCCAATGGAATTTTAAAATAATAATTCAGGTCTCACCAATGTCCATTTGAAAACTGAACCAGATAGTTTTTCTTCTTTTACCTGTGTTTCCAATCAACTTTCTCAGTGTTTTTGTCCTCGTAATATAGTTACCCTTGAAAATGTTTCATTGTTTACCTACCTTAAAAAATAAACAAATGGAAAATGGAATTTTGCCATTTCAATATGATCGTAATAAGATAAGCATTAACTTTCTTTCAGATTGAACATTTATTGTAGTTACTATTTAGAACATTTATTATAATTATCATAATTTATATATTTAATATGATATAATTTATTATCAACCTTGTTTTACACGATTGACCACAACAACATAAACACATAACTGATTTAATATATGATACAACATCAAAGTCAGAATTGTATTAGAATTAAATTCCTAAATCAGATGCAACCTGATCAAACATTTCCTACTCGCTTATCAAAAAACAGACCATGCCAGAGGCTTAGTAATAGCTAGAATATTATTTATATCCTGCTAGTAGGAGGTAGCAATAGTTACCTTGTAAAATAAAGATTCACCTATTTGAGTGAGTATTTTGTACTTGCAAAAGCAGCTTTTAACCACTACTTTGAAAAATAGATATATCAATCTGAGAGAAATTATGTGAACAATTTTGTCTGTGGGTTTCAGCCAATGAATCATGAAAACTTTGGCAATCCCAGAAAACATTATGGTTGCACTGAAAATCAGCAGTGACGTTGACTTCTACCTCCTCAGCTATTTCAAAGTGTATTTCTTCTACGATGTGTCACACGCTAGGCATGAGAATATTAACAGCTAAGAAGAGCTGTATAAAACTAAGCTCTTCCTGATAATCAGTATCTTGAGACTCGTCTCTCTTGCTTTGCTCTTAGAAGATTCATTTCCAGGGGAAAAAATGGTGCAGTAGCTGCAGTGAGGAGAGCAGACCAGGACTCAGAGATGCCCTTCCCAATCAAGGGAATGGGTGTTTAAGATGAAAACCATCTGCCATTGAAAACTTAACCTCTCTTGGAAGCCCCCGGCTGGAAAATAATGGTAGAGAACTATGCACATTTAGCTTAAACTGTCACCATTCACATTCTTGAGCACCTGGAATAATTCCTATCTTTTACATTTGCAAAGAAATAATTTTTATGTACTGTGCCTCCCAGAGCACTGGAATATTGAGTGAGAAGTTAGAAAACAAACCTGCAGCTCTTATTATACATACTGTCACACCGTTGTCCTGAAAGATCGCACCAACTTTGAGCTGACCAAGCTCGGTGTTTACTCTCTTATTTGCTAGCTTTAGAGGTATTTTGGGATCTTGTAAAATTTTGTATTTGTATTCCTAAAGCTGTGGTTATGCATTGATTGATTTGTCGTATTTGCTTATGTGTAAGCGATCTGTCTGCTTTGATCCCGTATCAGGTGGAAGCCAGGTATTGATCTTCCGTATTTGCATTCCTCGGTGTGCTTGGAAGCCTTTTCTCGGCAATGTTTCCCCTTCACTCTGCACACCGGTTGTTGGCTTACCCTTGGCACATGGGGCGCCGGGTCTCATTATCAAAGGAAAAGCTGCCAGGGCCCAGCTGGTCTGACCTTGAGCCTCTTTGAAGTCTCAACAGAAGGCGCTGCGGTATGTATTCAGCACGGGGTTAGAGCCTTCAGCCCTGTCTGTCTGCAGAGTTAACTCCTGCCTCATATCCCATCACCCCTCCTTCCCAGGATATCTAGCGCAATATTCCAAGTCTGAGAGCTTTGTGTAACGAAGGAAGATGAGTCACACAAATTCTCAGTGCCTGCATTGCACTCAACCAAGCTTTTTGTTTTGGGGATTCTTTCACTCACCCAGTTCAGCCCTGCTCCCTGGGACTCAGAAGTGAGAACACCTACTGCCCACCACCCCCCAGCCCGCAGCCCCCTCCCACATGGATGCCCAGCCTTTGACTCACACCTGGGCTATGCCGGTCATTTTTTCTCGGTCTCCATCCTGGTAACAGAAACTGGAGAATGCGGAAAAGGAAGTTGGTTTTCTGTGCCCACAGTGGAGGCACAATTGGTTTGTGATCGGCAGATAAAGCTGAGTCGGGGCAGCACTCCAGGCTGGGGCCTCCCCACAGCAGGAAGTGGCTCTAAAACCTGGGGCAGGGCTCATGCTGTGCAGGAAGGAGACTCAGCATCCACCTAACCTGCCTTCTGGGTAGAGGCTAAGGAGTGCTGGGAAGGGGAGTGTCTCCATTCCCTCTGTCACCACTGGCAGTCTGCTTCCCCAGGGCAGGCTTCTGGCTCTGGGATATCAGTTCAGGAGCTGCCCAAAGCAGAGAAAGCTACTAACACTGGCCATGACGTGTCAGGCTCCTCAGATTCCATCCTCCTGCCCCCAACCATTTCCAAGCTCAAAGACCAATGCACCCCAAGGAAGAAAAACTGTTATGGCTTGTGTCTAGATGTCCCCCAAAGTGTCATGAGGTCATAGGTGGGGCTTTTTGGAGGTGGCTGGAGCTAGAGTGTGTGATGCTGGGATTAAGGGTATGCGATTACTAAATCAGTCCACTGATTGATTCGGCACTGCCCTAATCCCAGTGGCCTGGATACAATATAAAAGGGACAGAATGGTGGATATGGCTGGGCCATGGGTTCCAGTCTCTGGAGCACCGGGAATAAAGGAAACACAAAGGCTGCCTGCTTCCTGCATGCCAAGTCTTTGGCTTCCTCACTTAGTCTCAGTTATCACTGTGTTAAGGTTCTCTAGAGAAACCGAGTCTGTGCATGTATTACATTAATCAACTTCCTGGTAATGTAACGAAATACCTGAGATAATCGGCTTATAAAGAGGAAAGGTTTACTTGGCTCAGGGTTTTGGAGGGTCCAGTCCCTGACTGGTTGGCCCTGATGATTCAGGTCTGTTGTGGAATAACATGTCATGGTAGGGTGTGAACAAATCATTCACCTCACAGCTGGGGGAAAGCAGGGAGGAGAGGGAAATAAGGTGCTATGACTGCCTGCAAGGTCAAGCCCCTAACAATAGGCCCTGCCTCTTAATGTCACCAGCAACCCCCCTTAGTGCCAAGCTGGGGGCCATCTTTAACCAATGGACCTTAGGGAATAGTTAAGATCTAAGTGGTATGGTGGGAACATAAGCTCGTACAACCCCTCTGGAAATCAGCAAGGAGATTCTTTAGAAAGCTAAAACTAGAAATTCCATTTGACCTAGCTGTTCCTCTTTAGATATCTTCCCAAAAGAGCTAATGGCATCACATCACAGTGATCCCCACACACCCATATTTATAGCATCACAATTCACAATAGCTAAATCTTGGCTATAGCTTGTATGTTCGACAGATGAATGGATAAGAAAATCTGGTATTGACACAGCATGGAGCACTACTCTGCCATAAAGAAGCACAGCCTTGAGTCATTGCTAGGAAAACGGATGCACCTTGAGACCGTGATGGTAAGTGAAACACATCTGACACACAGCTTCAGTATTGCATGGTTTCTCCTATATGAGAAAACCAAGGTTTCTTTTCTATGAGCATAAATAATATAAAGAGCAAAGTACAAGATAATAGGAAACAAGGAGATGATAGATCTGCAAATGGGAAGAGGACCAAGAGATGAGGGGAGGAGACAGGAAGGGAGGGAGGGGCAAGGGGACGTCAAAAGAAATAAAATGTGCTGTGTGCACGCACCAGCTCCACGCGGGGAACGTGACCATTGTGTGCACCAAAAAGTCCAAACGTGAGCGTACACTTGGAGGAACTGGCTCGTGCAGTGACGAGGCCAGCAGGTCCCCAGGTCTGTGGCCGGGCAGAGAGATGAGACCATGTGGCCCTGGTGTGTAGTCTGGCCCTGAGAACCAAGACAGGCGGAGGCTGCAGGAAGAGCTGATGTTTCAGCCCAGTCCGAGGGCGGGACACAGCCGGCCTCGCGGTGGGAGCACAACGGGGCAGAAAGACGGCTCTCTCTCCCGGGCTCAACCCTGGTATTGGACTGAGACATCAGCTGCTTGGATCGGGGCTCAACAACATGGGGAGAGCAAGCTGCTCTACTCCGCTTAGCCATTCAAAGCTGATTTCATCGAGAAAGAACCTCACAGACTCACCCAGGGCAATGTCTGACGGAATGTCTGGGCACCCCTGGGCCCAGTGAGGCTGGTACAGAAAGTTGACTGATCATCGATGCCCAGGTGACGAGGCTATTTCAGGGGGGCGTAGGGCACTAACTGCTCAGGGCCCAGACTCCTAAGGGACAGTCGTGGGAAGGTCCCTTCCACAGCTCTGCATGGGGGGGGGGGGAGGGGCACACCACTTCCCGCACACTGCAGCCTGTGCCTAGGGAAAGCATGAAGTTGGTCCAAGGGACCATTTTTCTAGACAGCAAAGGTGACTGAAGCCACCAGGTAGAGGAACCCTGAACCTGTCACCCCTTGCATGCTCCACAGCATCCCCTGGTGACTCTGTAATCCCAGCACTCAGGAGGCTGAGGCAGGAGAAGCTCAGTGAGTTGGAGGCCAACCTGGGCTGCACAGTGAGTTCCAGGCCAGCCTGAACCACATGGTGAGACCTTGTCTCAAACAAACCAGAAAGACACTAATGAGGCATATTTTATTTTAGTACTTAATGAAAAACACTCAAAGAAAAGACATTTTGATCTCTGAGAATTCTCTACTAAGAGGAACGCTCTCTTTCCCACTTAAGAGTTGAAAAGGCCAGCGAAGAGCATGCTTGTTTGTTTCCTTTCTTTCTCTGCTTTCTCACACTCTAGCACCCTTTCGCTAACGCGCCTTCCTTTCTTCCACGCCTCCTCCCACAGAAGCTCCAGAGCAGTCACAGTCAGGAAGGACATGACTGGAGACACAGTTTGAAGTGACAGAGGAGGCGTCTCCCAGGGAGGGGCCGCGAGAGCTCGACACAGGAAGTATCAGGCGTGCAAGGGGGTCGTCGCACCCTCTCTTCCAAGAGGACACAGCTGGCCCTGCTCACTGAGGGTCACTGCCCTTACCGACGGCATTTCAGGTAGGAAGGCGCCCACGAGACGTGCCCGAAACACCCTCTGGAGTCCACGACCACAGGCGGGAGCTGCCAGGACCTTGGCGAGCAACATGATTCGGTTGGAGCAAAGCAGCCGGGACTCACAGCTCAGGAAGCCTCCGCAGGGATAAGGAGGCTGGAGTTCCAGAGCCCCACAGACAGCGGGGGACAGGAGAGAGCATATCCCAGACAGGGTCCTCTGCACCACAACCCTCCCACTGTCAGGGCCAGAGCCAGCCAGCTGTCAGCGAAGGAACTCGAGGCTGAAAGCTGCGAGGCCGAGGAGCCTGATGTCTGCTTGGGGTCACGAAGGACAGAGGGAGAGAGGTCACTCTTCGCTTCCCCCAGGTCTCACAGCGAAGAGCCCCAGAATGCACCGCGCAGACTCCCTTACCTGCGGTTTCGCTCTCCTCGGTGAAATTAAATGGAAAACCCCAGAAAATGTTGACCACTTTTATTACAGCCTCTTTCTACAATTACTCTATTTTATTATTGTTAAACTCCTACCACGCCTAAGTCGTAAGTTAAACTTTGTCATAGGTACATAAGAAAAAGCATAGCACATATAGGACACTCTCTGAGGTTTTGGGCACCCACTTGGGGGGTGGGGTAGAACATCCATGATGGCTATTTTATTCTGCAGAGACATCTAGGGGAGCCAGACTCTGGTGACCCTGTGGCTCTTTACAGGATCCGGCTTGACAAGACACATTCTGTCCATAAAGCCATCGTGCTCAAACACCCCAAAACAGAGTTGTGGGCTCCCCTTGTCCCCGGCGACATCCACCTTTCCTGCCGGTGCTGAGCTTCAAGATGACTGGACCCAGCAGTAGAAGCGCAGGTCCTTTCCAGCTAAGGAGCCCTCATTGGCCCTGGCAACACCAGCGACCCCCGCCCTCAGAGCTACCAAGCTCCCCTTTCCTAAAGTGAGCTGACCAAGCAGCCCCTTCTCCCACAGTCTGGGGCATCACTGAGCACCTCCCGCTGGTCCTCCCTGCCCCGCAACCCCCCAACAGCCCTGGAACCCCCGTCAGCAGCAGGAGCCCTGTGGAGGTGCGTGTGCCATCTCAGTGGTAGACCTCGTGCTGGTTCCACTTTGAGGACGTGGATTGCTTTCCATTCTTCTCTACTGAGCACAAAGTTCAGGAAATAATTACAAACTAGGTGAAAATGTCTCTGCTGAAGATGCTGAGGACCCTGAAAAAGACAAGCAGTGACCCCCCCTTATGACTGGGGTCCCTCAAGTCTGGCTCACAGAGCTATCAGCAGCACCCAGTTTGGAGTGGGGATTGTAGGCTCCCCGCCTTTACCTAGCCAGTGTCCCTAGGTCTGCTCCTCCCAACCTAAAGAGGGAGGAGTGGTGGCTGGGGTGGGGGTTTTCCCTGCATGCCAGACCCAGCCCAGGTAGCGACGGGCCGAGACCCAAACCCCCAGAGGAACACCATTAGTGAGGAAAGGCAGGGCTGCAATACAATGAACCTTGGACAGCTTCTCCATGGACTCTTCCTATGTCCTAAAAATAAGACAGTGCCATCCGTTTTTTAAAAAGAAGGAGAAAAAAGAAAGAGCGTAAGCCCCCAGATAGATTCTAATAACCATCACACATGGGGCCCAGGGCGCTGGGCCAAGGGCATCTCAGTGTCAGGCCTGCTGCCAGGGTCGCTTTCTCTTCCAAGCTGCTATATATAGGCTCACCAGTGAGACCCACCCTGGGAATCCGAGAGGAAGAGGGCCGCTCTCATTCACGATTTCTCCCTTGATATTTGGTGCTATAATGAGCTCTAAAGTCACAGACTTTTTTTTAAAAAAAAAAAGATTATTTGAAGTTTGTAATAAAAAAGTATTGCTTCCATAGCTCACATAGCTATATAGTTCAGCCAGGCAAGGTGATTCTACTGAAAGGAATGAGGTAAGCTGAGCATTGTGCCCATATTTACAAACATACGTTATGTCTAAGCTTCCAGCTCTGAGCCAACGGTAAGACTGTGAGTGGCTGGTGGCTGACTCAGAGACTCTGCTGATGGCCAGCAGAGACAGAGGGCCTTGTTCAGACAGCTGCTGCTCCCACTGGGGGCCCGAGGTTTCTGACGACAAGTATGTCTCTCATTTTCCCCTCAGCTAACGTCCAAGCCTCCTGTGGTTATAGTTTTCTTTTTCTTTAACCATTTTACTGCTCACACGGGGGTTGGGCATTTTACCAGGTCATCTCATAAAATTTTATTGCCAAGGGCTGGAAACCAGATCACATATACACCAAATGCATTTGCAAACCAAATTGATTGGGGGATGTATTTGGTTTGGCATTTCAGAAATCCTATGAATTCTTCCCTCTCTAATTCTTGCCCAGGCCAAGGAAACATGGAAAAGCTCAAATTTGTTCATCAATTGGGAGGAAAAGATTGTGACCGTGTTATTTATTTAAGATACCAATTGATTGACATAGAGGCACAGAAATTTAAGGCATGGAATCTAGAAAAGAAATCTTTCGGAATAGAAGAGGTAGCCCTTAACATCCACCATGAAGTGGTCTTTCCAACATCAATGAATCAAGGCTCTGGATCAGTGATGGCAAACCTTCTAGAGATGAGTGCCTAAACTGCAAACCCAAAACCCATTTATTTATCACAAAGAGCCAACCCTGAGATTAAGGCCAAATACTAAGGTTTTAGTTTAGAAAAAACAACTTATACGGTAACTTTTTTTTGTCTTTAAAAAAAAAACCTAATACTCGAGCCATAGGTTTGCCACCACTAAGCTAGATCCAATTACCTATCTGCAGGGAAGCAGAAGATAGATGAGCTCATCGGGGGGAAGCCAGGAGTTGCCAGCTACAAGAGCCAGGGACCGATCTGGTTTCCTGGGTGCAGCTGATTTCCACATCTCTGGGGTCTGAGAATGTAACCAACCGGGGACTGATTTGGGAAAAATTCCATCTGTCTTGAACATGTAGAGAGTTTTTTTTTTTTTTCCTGTCATTTGCCCCTAACCAATAGAGTATGACAAGAATTTCCACAGCGTGAATATTGTACTAGGCATTGGGTGTCACCCAGAGACCACAAGAGTAGACAGGAGGGCGGGCACACCTGAGCACTGTTTACACGGGTTACACGCAAACTCTGCCATTGTATGTAAGGAACTCGAGCAGGTCTGTGGACTTTTCAGTTTGTGGGGAGCCCTGAACCCAGTTCCTGTGGAGACCGAGGGCCAGCTGTAAGTGTATTAAAAGGAAGAGAGAAAACATCAGGGAGTCAGCCTCTAGTTAACAGGACACAGACACGCCAGTCAGAGGCAGTGTGTGGGCTCATTATGGGGATGATTGTAGGTTGGATACAGTCTTGTGATTATACAGTTTTGACAACAATTCCCTATCTTTCAGAAAGGCACATTCAAATGTTTCGGAAGAAGGATCCTGGGTTTGCCTCAAGCAATGTGGTGGGGTGTGAGCGAGGGCTTCGATGGTGCATTTGATAGTGGCAGAAGCAGAGATTCGGGTACAGGAGGAGTCATTACTTTGTTCTGTCTACTTATGAATGTCTGAAATTTTACATGATAAAGCAATAAAACAAAAAAGAGCATTGCTTTAAAGCAAAAATATGGAAATCCGGTGATGTCCCTAAAACTCACCTGGGTTAAGGAACAAATTAGAAGCGGCCCAGGCGTGAGTTCCCGGGTGCCCTCCAGCCCTTGGTGCCACCCCATGCCACTTCCCCTGGTGCCTCCCCTTCCTGATGTCACAGACCTGGCTGTGCAGGGGACGCTGGACTCCCCTCCCAGCTCCCCAACCCCCTCCGTGCTGGGTGCCAATGGAAATTTAATTTTTTTTTTAAAAAATGGAAATGTTTTCAACCAATGCAGTTTATTTCTCCTTGCTCAGTCCATGACCCCCCTCACTATGCCCCCAGGGCTTTTGACCCAAGCTCAGCTTTGAAGCCAAGGCAGTGGATGACACAAGTGGTCACAATTCTCTGTGGCTTCTCCTGTCGGAAGCAAAGGCCATCCCTGACCTCTGGATTCTGGGACAACCTCGGCACTTGGACGCAATACTTTAGCCTGGCTGGAGGGACACAGTGCACGTGCTGAGCCAGGCCCTGCAGCCGCCACGGAGCTCTTCCCGGGGCCTGACCCCCATGGGTCAGTCTTGCCTGAGAATGATGTGGAGTAGAAGACCAGGCAGTACAGAGAGGAGCCACGGGGTGCACCCTGGATGGCCCAGCTCCTGGTGGACTTGCCAGTTTGCCATAAATGCACAAGAGAGATTGGCAGGACCAGCCAGGCTACTATACACCAGAAACAACTGACCAACCCCTAGCTCGATGGCCAAGGTAGACCAGTTGTTCTCAGGCATTCACTTGGGGATTTTTCTTTTAAAGACAGCAAGTAGCCAATTATTCTTCTACGGCACAGTGCAGCTGGGTGGTACCAAGGAATAGTGGTTACTTGACCGAGATAGGGATGGGGGTCTGGAGGAGGGTGCTAACCAAGACTTAGTGGTCACAGAGGACTTCCCAGAACAGGAGATCTAAAGTCAGACCTGAAGGGGAGTATGAACTAGCCAGGGAAAGGATGGAAAATATTTCTAGGGGGTAGGAATTATGTCCAGAAGGCAGGAGACCCAGAATGGATGCATAATGAGTAAATGAACGGATGGATAAAGGAGTGGATGGATTCTTGGATGGACGGATGGACAGATGGACAGATGGACAGAGGGATGGTCAGACGGTTGGATGGATGGATGGTCAGTGGAAGGATAGATGAATGATTCAATGAATCAATGGATGGACAGATGGAGAATTGTCAACATGACATCTTTGATTCAAAGACTTGCAGTAAAAGGAGATAAGTTCAAGGATGCAATGAAATGAAATTTTTAGTTCCCATCTGGATTACCTTGAGAATTTTGTCTTTGCCACCCTGGAGTTTAACCCTTTCAGGAAGGGACAGTGAGGTCTAGTACACATCTCCCACCCAGTGGGAGAGAACCAGTTCTTTACGGGGCCATGCAGTGTTTATTTTATTATTCCTAAACCTCTCAGCTCCCTGGTAGCACGTTGACCAGTAAATGAACAAGTCTATATATTACTCAACAGGCTTTTGAATACCTTAAAATTTTAAATTACTAGGAATATTGTCATTGTACATTTCATTAATGCAACTGACACAAATCTGCTGACACCCCATGCCCAGTTTCCGCCTGGGCCAGAGCGTGTTCACACTACCTCTACTGCAGTTTTGCTGGTTTTATGCCCTCTCCCACTGAATTTTTTTGGATCATCCTTTAAGAGTTCAAAATCAGCACCTCTTGCACTCTTCCCTGGAGGAACTTGGTCCTTCAACTTGTGTGCTTTTCTGGGTTAGAAAAAGATGCACAGGCAGGAGTCCGTGCTGTGGCTGCATCCCTGCTGGTTTGAAGAAGGGCAGTGCTTCCCAGTGTCCAAATCCTCGATGCATGAGATTGCAACTTATATAGAAATGTGCCAGTTTTTAGCAGCGAACAACCAATGTGTACACCTTCCTGAAATGCAGGAGAAAAAGCAACAAGGAAACTGATTTTATTTTATCAAAGAAAAGACCTATGAGGTCTAAAAAATTCATTAAGCCTTTATTTCCATCTGTGGGTTTTTATTTAGAGATGAAATCTGTGGCTCACGTGTTGATTCCTACCATGACAGAGTAGCAAGCCCAGAGAAAGAGAGGAAGAAGCCTTTGGCAGGTGAGGAACATTAATAGGCACTGGTTCTCCACACCTGCCCTTTACTTGCACTCACTGGGCAGCAGAGAAACTGAGGCAGGCAGAAATGAAGTACATGCCCACATTCAGAGAGCAAAGTGCATGTGGCAGCAACAAATACGTTCATCATCTCGATTGTGCTGGGGTTTCTCAGGGCAGACAAAAATCAGCACTTACCAAATTACAGCTGCTCCTCACTCGGTATCCACAAATGCTTGTTTACAGAACCCCCCATAGACAGCAAAATCTGAATGCTTAGATCTCTTCTGTGTTAGGGTGCAGCGTCTGCGTGGAATCTGTGCACATCCTCCTTATTCTTCAGTTCACCTCCAAGTGATGCATGATTCCTGGTATGCAGTGCAAATCGCCACCACACTATATTGCTTAAGGAATAACAGTGAGGAAGGATACTGTCCACCTGATCAGTTCAGGCGCAGTCTTTTCCCCCAAATGTTTTTTTTTTTTTTTTTTTTTGTTTCTCTCTGGTACCTTCGGGAACCGAACTCACGACCTTGCACTTGCCAGGCAGGCACTTTGCCGCTGAGCTAAATCCCCAGCCCCTATCCCCCTCCCCCAAATGTTTTTGATCTGTGCCTGGTTGAAATCACAGATGCAAGGTCCTTGGGTACAGAAAGCTGACTGTGTATATTTAAATCTGTGCCATTTATTGTATGGTGAGTCTGCTTCTATAAAGCTTTAAAAGAAAGAGGAGGCTAAATGAAGGCCAAGCACTGTTGCACTGGAGTTTTTAGAAATCCAGACATTGACACATTCGTCAATAATTATTTGCAGAAAAAAAACCAAACAATTATTTGCAGATATAAGAGGCAAGGAAATTCATAAATGAAAAGTAGCATTAGGGATACATCGATCAAATGCAATGCATAGATTGCATTATCAGACAACTGAACTGTAAAATAACATTTGAACTGTAAAATAACATCAGACAACTGAACTGTAAAATAACATTTGTGAGAACATCAGAAAAATGTATGCACTATGGGTAATTTGATAATATGAAAGAATTAATGTTTTTTAAGGCATGATAATAGTATTGTAGCTTTTCTTAAAAAAATAAAAAAGCGTTTTCCCTCTAGAGATACAGAGCAGAGGATGCCTGTATTTTGCTTCATAATAATACAGTGGAGATATCTGAAAAGTTAAGGAACTATTCTTAGGATTTTTTGGTGTGAAAATAGTGTTTTGAGCCCAGGTGTGGTGGCACATACCTGTCATCCCAGCTGTCTGAGAGGCTGAGGCAGGAAGAGTGCAAGTTATGCACAGTTAAGTGCTGGGCCACTTAGCAACTTAGAGAGAGGCTTTCTCAAAACAAAACAAAACAAAATAAAGTGCAAAGGTTCTGAGTTCAATTTGTAGTTATGAAAAAAAAGATGATCAATAATGATGATGAAAATAGCTAGCTAGCTAGCTAGCTAGCTAGATAGATAGATAGATAGATAGATGATAGATGCATGATAGGGTGTCTGGGTGGTCTCTAGAATCTTGTGTTTGTGAGATGTGATGCTCTGATGCCAGACAGCAGGGGAGTTGGCAGGGTGTGACATCTTCCTTGAGGTTGCTCATGGCCACATGGCGGTCCAGTGGAATTTCCTCTCTAGGTTGGTATCCATCCCACCTTCTCCAAAGGTTCAAGGTTAAAAGCTGACTTTCAGAGGCTGATGATTCAGGTCGGGATTATGAATGCTGTTGTCCCAGTGAGAGAATGGTCAGGGGATCTGGGTGTGCATGGAGCTGGAGCAGGGATGCACAGGCCCCAGAGGAGGAGGTGGTTGTGTCAGTCAGGTCCCCGGAGACCTGCTCAGTGGATGGGTGGATATGGCCCTGTCAACAAGGCTGTCAAAGCCAGAAGCCAGCTCCTTAGGGACAGGCCAGAGTCAGCAAGCCTGCAACGTCTCCAAGCCTTCGCATGCTGCTGTCAGACAGGACTCAGTGTGCTGATGGCAAAGGAGTTAGAAAGGCACCCTAGAGCCTGAAGCAAAAGCTTGAGGCGCTACCGCATGCTCTGCTTCTGCAGTTGGTTTCCCTCAGAGGAAACCAAAGCTTGGATTGTCACAGATTCTCATCGCAGCTCACTTTACCCTCAAACAAAGTCAGGAGCAAACAAGAAACCCGCAACCCTGGAGCAAGCTCTTCCTGGGCTGGGAATGAAGCTCTGTTTGTCCTTTGGTGGGGTTTTGGATTGGATCTCCTTTGTCAATATGTTTACTGTTTCCCTTGCTTTTTAAAATATTTTTTTATTTTAAAGAGAAAAAAACAAAATTTAAAAACAAGATAATAGGAAGGTAACAATGGTTAATACATTGCATATTGTTGTCTTTAAACTAGTTTTTCAGAGGACAAGATATCAGCATTTAATTGTCCAAACAATATTAGCACAAACCTTTCTTTTCAATGAAGTAAGAGAAATTAGTAGTCTAACTATCTTAACTATCTTTTATAGATATACATTTTTTTTGGTTTTCTCCTCCTTTTTTTCTCCCTTCCCCTATCCCAGTTTCTCCTTTCTTTTGAACAGTTTCTTCCCAATTCACAATATCTATTGTACATTCTGGATCACATTTACTCATTCAGCTTCTCATACTAGTAAGACAATATGATGTTTACATATTTGCATCTGGTTTATTTCACTTATGAGTATGGTCTTGAGTTGCATGCATTTACCTATAAAACTCTCCAGTTTATCCTTCTTTATGGCTAAGTAGTGTTCCATTGTATAAAAAAGACCATATCTTTTTTATCCATTCCTCAGTTGATGGACATTTGAAACAGCAAGGACATTGAAACACAAATGACATAGAAAGATTCTTTGCAAAAGTAAAGCAGAAATATCCCAAGCATGAAAAGAATCTGACATCCAGTTAGATGAAGCATGTAGAACTCCAATTAGTCATAACCAAAATAAATCTACACCCAGATATATAATAAAGATCCCAGCAAAAGAACAGAATATTAAAAGCTGTTAGAGAAAAGAAACTGATCACCTATAGAGGAAAGCCCATCAGAATCATGGCAGACTTCTCAACACAAACCATCAAGTCAAGAAAAGCTTGGAGTGAAGTATTTCAGGTTCAGAAAGAAAACAACTTCCAACCCAGACTAATGTACCCTGCAAAACTATGCTTCAAAATTAATGGAGAAATAAAATACTTCTACAACAAAAGAAATCTTCTACAACTGAAGAAATCCATGACCACCAAACCAATCCTACAAAGAGTATTGAAAGGTATTCTAGAAAGAGATAAAAATGACTACAACTTTAAGAAAAACAATAGAAAGAAATCACCAAACAGAGCAAGCAACTAAACAGAGGGGAAAAGTAGGGAACCAACAGCAGGAAAATAACATGGCAAAGATAAGCCAATACATATCAGTTATAACCATTAATGTAAATGACCTCAATTCACCAATCAAAAGAAACAGAGTGGCAGAGTGGATCAAGAAACAAAATACAACAGTATGCTGTATACAAGGAACACATTTAACTCAAAAGGAAATTCATAGACTGAAGGTCAAAGGATGAAAAACAATACTCCATGTGACAGGAACCCAGAAAAAAGCAGGGGTAGCTATTCTGTTTGCAGACAATGTGAACTTCAAACCAAGAATGATCAAAAGAGATGAAGAAAATCACTACATAGCTGTTAGAGGAAAACTGCAAGAGCAAGAGATAACAATCATAAATATATATGCACCAAATACAGGAGCACCCAACTATACAAGACATACAAACTATACAAGACATAAAAAATCAAATAAGCACTAATGCAGTCATAACAGGGGACTTTAACACCCCATTGTCACAAAGAGGTAGCTCAATTAGACAGAAAATGAACAAAGAAATAACAGAACTAAGCTGAATGTGTGAACAAATGGATTTAGTAGACCTTTACAGAGTGTTCCACCCAGCAACATCAGAATACACATTCTTCTCAGCTGCACACAGGACTTTCTCTAAAATAGAACATATGCTGACCCATAGAATATGCTTAAGTAAATGCAAGGGAATTGAAATTATCCCATGCAATGAAAATGCAAATTATTGACAAAAGAAATCACAAAAACTCCATAAACACATGGAAATTAAATAACATCCTCCTGAACAACCAATGGGTCACAGATAAAATTAAAGAAGAAATTAAACAATATCTATAATCAAATGAAAATGCAGATACAACTTACCAGAACCTGTGGGACACAATGAAAGCAGTCCTTAGAGGGAAACTTACAGTGGTGAATTCCCACATTAGGAAAACAGAACAAACACAAATAAACAACCTTATGCTACACATTTAGCTTCTTGAAAAAGAAGAGCAAGTCAAGCCCAAATCCCAAAGAAGTGAGGAAATTATAAAAATCAAAGCAGAAATTAACACAATGGAGACTAAGAAAACAATACAAAGAATTAATGAATCCAAGAGTTGGTTCTTTGAAAGAATATGGCTGGGGATATAGCTCAGTGGCACAGTGCCTTGCTTGGCAAGCACAAGGTCCTGAGTTCAGTCCCAGGTACCAAAAAAGAAAAAAGAAAGAGTAAACAAAATAGATAAACTCCTAGCCAACCTTATCAAAAAAAGGAAAGAAAAAACTCAAATTCATGCAATAAGGAATGAAAAGGATGAAATCACTGCAGATCCTGTAGAAATTCAGAAGATCATAAATACCTACTTGGAAAATCTTTATTCTCATAGGATGGAAAACATAGTGGAAATGTACTGATTTCTGGACACATATGAATTACCAAAGCTGAATCAAGAAGATATTAAAATCCTGAATAACTCACTATTAGCCAACCAAATTGCAAATATAATAAAATACCAACAAAGAAAAGTGCAGGTCCTGATGGACTCACTGCTGAATTCTACAAGAAATTTAGAGATTTAATGCAAATTCTTCTCAAACTCTTTAATGAAATTGAAAGGGAAGGCATTCTCCCTAACTCATTCCTGGAGGCAAGTATTACCCTGATACCAAAACCAGAGAAAGACCCAATCAGAAAAGAGAACTATAGGCTGATCTCCCTAATGAACATAGATGCAGAAGTTCTTAATAAAATATTAGCAAACAGAATGCATCAAATCATCAAGAAGATTATACACCACAACCAAGTGAGATTCATCCCAGGAATGCAGGGATGGTTCAATATATGCAAATTAGTTAATAGAGCCAAATAATTAGTCAATAGAGCCAAAGACAAAAATCACATGATCATCTCAGTAGATGCAGAAAAATCATTTGATAAAGTGCAACACTCATTCATGATAAAAACCATACAGCAAATCAGAATAGATGATCTTTACCTCACTCTGATAAAAGCCGTCTATGACAAACCAACAGCCAACATCATACTAAATGGAAAAAAACTGAAAGCTTTCACTTTAAAATCAGAAACAAGACAGGATGTCCACTGTCACCACTTCTATGCAACATAGTGCTGGACACATTAACCAGAGCAGTTTAGACAAGAGAGAGAAATAAGAGAAATAAGGATAGGAAATGAAGAAGTGAAATCATCATTATTCACAGATGACATGATACTCTACAAAGAAGACCCTAAAAACTCCACCAAAAGACTTGTAGATCTAATAACTAAATTCAGCAGTGTAGCTGGATACAAAGTCAACACTCAAAAATCAACAGCCTTCCTGTACACAAATGAAAAACAGACTGAGAGAGAAATTCGGGAAATCACATCTTTCACAATAACATACCAAAAAAAAAAAAAAAAAAGAAAGAAAGAAAGAAAGAAATACTTAGGAATCAATCTAACAAAGGAAATAAAAAATCTATAGGGTGAAAATTAGAGTACTCTAAAAAAAAAAGAGATCAAAGAGGATTTCAGAAAATGGAAAGATATTCCTTGCTCATGGATAGGAAGAACCAACATTGTGAAAATGACCATATTCCCAAAATTGTTGTACAGATTCAATGAAATCACAATTAAAATACCATTAGTATACCTCACAGATCTAGAGAAAATACATCTAAAATTAATCTGAAATCAGAAGAGAACTAGAATAGCAAAAGCAATCCTGGGCAACAATAAAAGGCAGGAGGCATCATAATCCCTGACTTTGAAGCACACTATAAAGCTATGGTGATAAAATCAGCATGGTACTGGCAGAAAAACAGACCTGAGGATCAGTGGAATAGAAGATGCAGACGCAACTACAAACACACTCAACCACCTTATCTTTGACAAACGGGCCAAATACGTTCACTGGAAGAAAGATAGCCTCTCTAATAAATGGTGCTGGAAAAACTTGCTTTCCACATGCCAAAGCCTAAAATCAGACCCATGCCTATCACCATGCACTAAACTAAAGTCAAAGTGGGTCAAAGATCTAAATATTAAAACAGAAACACTAAATCTACTGGAAGAGAAAGTAGGTAGAAACCTTGAAGACATAGGGGTAGGCAGAGTTCATGAACAAAAACCAACCTTCATGGAAATACTTCAAAGAACCAACCATTGGGGTCTCATCTTATTGCAAACCCCCATCCAAGAAGCCATCACTTTATTAGGGCCATAAGGTTTCCTCTCACCCGGGAATCCCAAGGGTTTAGAACCTCTGTGTCAGGAACAAGAGACAGGAGAACAAAAGAGACCGCTAGCATGTTGATCACTCAGGAAATTACAAGGGTTTTAGAAGACAGAGACCAAAATATATATAAAGTTAGTTCATAGCTTGTGTGAGGCAACTGCTGCCACTTGGGACACTCTGCTGTGGATACTGCTGCTGGCACTAGCAGAGGTGGCAGCAATGATGAGATTGTTGTTCATGTCAACAAGGCAAGAATGAATCAGGGCCTGAAGGAAACAGGTTTCAGTAAGATTTCTGAACACAGTCAAGTGTGAAGGTCAAACTATCCTTTCCTCTAAAAACAACTATAATGATAGAGAAAACCACTGTTAGTGCCCTGGACCTTGACTGAAGACTAAATCAATCTAATAAACATTTATGCATAAAAAACTACTAAGGAGAATGGGAATCCGTGGCATTCTAGCCTGGGCTGCTCCCATCTCTGGTTCCCTGGTCTGAGGCAGATAATGCTCTTCCAGGTGAGGCCAGGAGCAGCAGCACCTTCATAGCTTCCTTGATGTGAAGCAGTGGGCAATACCCGCATCCAGCTACGTGGTCGGGCAAGCTGGCCTCATGCAGGACATTGCTGTGGGATCCAAGCTGTCAGCTGGATTCTTTGGGTCTGTAGCACATGAACAGATCTCTTGCACCCTCTGCATTGGACTTTTTGGGAGAATATTATAAAATAGTCCTATAAATGATGTGTCCTGTATTAAATCTATCCCATTACAAACCCTGATTACAACATCCTCCCTCAATAACTGGAAGAAAAACTTCATATAAAATCAATGAGCACGTGGACAAGGCAGACACTGTCAATCAATTCCACCCAGCTGACATATGTGGAGCATTCTGGCTGCAGGGCTACATGCTTCCCAAACGCATTTGGAGCATTCCATTAACAGACCATTTGTTAGGCCTTCAAACAAGTCCCAGTACACCAAAACAGGTTAATTGTGTCAAGTGGGTTCTCTGACTGCAACTGAACTCAAAATCAAATACTGTATGTTCTCTGACTGCAACAGAACCTGAAATCAGCAGAAGAAAAAAATCTGGGAAATCCCATGGTATTTGGAAATTAACACACTTCAGCATTGCCTATAGCTCAAGGAAGACATCAAAGGGCAATATAGTAAACTGAATGGAAATGAAAATGCATATAAAAGTTTATGGAATGCATCAAAAACCATGCTGAAATGGACATTTATAGCAGTAAATGCTTATGCTAGAAGAAAGGTCTCAAACCAATAATCCAAGTTTCTACTTTGAAAGATAGAAAAAGAAGATGAATCTAAACCAAAGCAAGTAGAAAAGGGAAGGGTTAAAGATTAGAAAAGAAATCAATGAAATAGCAGAAAAACATTAGAGAAGAATCAAGGAAACCAAGATTTATTCATTGAAAAGATCCATAAAATTGAGCTATCTTTAGCTAGAATGATGGAGAACTAGAGAGAGAAGGCACAAATTTCCAAAATCAAGAATGAGAGACTGTCATAGATCATATAGAAATTAAAGGAATAATTCTATGTTAACTAACTGAGGTAATTTAAATAAACTAGAAAAATTCCTAAAAAGAAATTATCATAATTCATTCAAGAAGAAATAGAAAATCTGAGTAGATTTCTAAGTAGTAGATTGAATTAGCTTACAAATTCATGCACAGAAAGTTCAGAACCAAATGACTTAACTGGTGAATTCCACCAAACAATTAAAGGTACAATATTAATCCTTCATAAACTTTCTCACAAAATGCAGGAGGAGGCTCAATGTCCTAGTTCACTGTGTGAGGACAGTATTCCCCCGATGGAGACATTTTAAGAAAACAAAACTACAACCCAATGTTTTAAATGCACATAAATATATTAATCTTGAACAAAATAATAACAAACTGCATCCAAGAACGTATAAGGATAATACATCAGCACTAAGTATTTATCCCAGGAACACAAGGTTGCTCTACTATCTGAAAAGCATAATATAATATACTATTAGAATAAAGGGCAAAGTCCACGTGGTCATCTCAGTAGGCATAGACAAAACACATGACAAAATCTAATACCAGTTTGTAAGAAGGGATGAGAGAGAAGGAGAGAAAGAAAAGGAGGGGGAAAACTCACAATAAATTAGAAATGGAAGGTATCCTCCACCACTAGATAAAAGGCATCTGTGAAAACTAGTTAGCATCTGTACTGCTTAGGATTCTCAGAGGAACAGAACTGTGAGACAGCACTTGTACCATTACGAAAGGGGATTTATTGGGCAGCCCAACAGGATCACAGGCGAGAGCTGGACCAGCAGCTGCTCGCCCCAAGATGGAAGCCACACAACAAGAGAGACAAGGACACAGTTGGGATGGGAATAAAAATATTTGTCTGATCTACCAGAATGAGCCCAATCTCATGGTTCAGTCAGTCCTCTGAGATCACATGCGTCTCCTTAGCTGCTGTGGCTGGATCTTCACGGGGATCTTCAAAACCCTCAAAGGTCTCATGTGCCCATAGGTCGCTGTGTGGAGGTGACTGGACTGTGGGGCTTACAGCTAGCTTGCTGTTAGGAGGCGGGCTCTGGTTGGAACAGGTGAGTCATGGTACATATCCCTGGGGGGTGCTGGGGCAAGTCTGAGTTGCGAGGTGGAAGAAACTGGAGACCCATGCCCAGGGCGAGGGCAGCTGAGACGCATACGCTCAAGCGGATGGGAGCTCTTCAAAACCCGACACGCTTCCTTCTCCTGTCTGCTTCTTATTCCATCCAAGCCTATTGATGGGTGCCGCCCACCACCCGCCTGGGTCTTCCCACCTCAATCTGCTGGCCTACACCCCGACCTTCTCTGGAAACACCCCAGACACACCCAGAACTGTGCTTTACTCATCCGCTAGGCATTTCTCACACATCACAATGAACTGTTACCACATCATACTTACTGCTAGAAGAGGGAAGCCTTGCCCCATAAAAGCACGAGCAGGTCGGGAATGTCTACTCTCGTGGCTTCTTTTTAAACAGTTTTAAAACCACATTTTAGCCATTAAAATAGGCAGAAGCCAAACAATAACAACAACAAAGCAAGTTCATCCAGATTGGAAAGACCTAACTAAAACTATCTTTATTCTCTAAAGACATGATTTGGCATGTAGAAAATGTTCAAGAATTCACCTAAAACAAATAAGAGCAAATAAGTGACTTAACCAAGATTATCCTATACAAGATTTGATATGCAATGAAAAAAATCCAAATTGAAATTTAAAAACATTCTGTTTATAATAGCCTCATCAGCAATAAAATACCTAATGCTAAATTAATAATGTATAAGACTTTCACATGAAAAACTGCAAAACATTATTGAGAAAGGTTAAAGAAGAAAAATGGAGAAATATTCTAGATGCTCAATGATTTCATTGTGGTTTTTTTTTTTTTTTTTTTTTGAGACAGGGTCTCGCTATGCAGTTCAGGCTGGCCTTGAGCTCACTTTGTAACCCAGACTGACCTCAAACTTGCAACGATCCTTCTGCCTCAGCCTCCCAAGTGCTGGGATTACAGGCATGCGCCACCACACCCAGCTTCATTGTTGTTAAGATGGAAACTGGAAATTCCAAGTCGATCTATTAATCTGTGCAATCCCAAGAATTAAAAACTTGATTGAAAAATATCCATCTGAAAATGCAAAGGACCTATAATAACCAAAAAAAAAAAACTTAAAGAAGAACAAAGTAGGAACTTGCATTGTTTGACTTAAATCTCACCTTAAACTACACTTATTAAGACAATTTGGTAGCGGAGAATGCATATACAGATAAGGAACAGACACAAGTGTTTAGAAATAAACCCTCGCATTTACAGCCAATTGAGTTTCTACAGACTTTGGAAACCATCTAATCCCACGTGATGGGGTCACCCTTGCAACAAACAGTGTTAAATATCCACAGGCCAAAAAGCAAACAACAAAAACCAAAAAACAGAATTCATACCCTTATCTCAAACCATAACAAACTTCACCACAATAGAAAAAAGACATAAATGTAACAGCTAAAGCTATTGAATGTATAGAAGAACACAGAAACAATCTTGATGTTCCAATAGGCTTCACATGTTTATAAATAATACCAAAAACAAGAGCACTGAAAAGTTGATATGTTTTTTTAAAAATTTTAATGTTTTAAACTTTAAAACATTTGTGTTTCAAGAGATACTATTTAAAAAGGAGAAGATAAGCCATAGACTGGGAGAAAATATTTGAGCACATTTGATAAAGGACTTACATGCAAACTATATAAAAACTCTCCAAACAAAATAGGAACCCTTCTCCACTGCTGGTGGGAATGCAGACTGGTGAAACCACTGTGGAAATCAGTTTAGAGATTCCTCCGAAAACTAGGTTTAGAGGTCCCATTCAACCCAGCTATCCCCCTGCTGGGTATTTTCCCAGAAGATCTAAAAACATCATATCACAGTGATATATGTGCACCTATGTTCATAGCAGCACAATTTGTAATTGCTAAAATGTGGAAGCAACCCAAATGTCCATCCACCGAGAATTGGATAAGAAAATTGTGGTACTTTTATATAATGGAATATTACTCAGCTATAAAGAAAGATAAACTCGAGGCCTTTATATTTAAATGGTCACAACTAGAGACCATACTCATAAGTGAAATAAATCAAACATACATGTGCAAGCACCGCATTGTTTCACTAGTGTAAAACTTGAAAGAGTTAATTTAAACTAGGAGGTATGATAGACACTGTGAAATGATAGGAAACCAATGAAGAGTAAAGGGCTTCTGGGATGTGGGAAAAGAGAAGGGAAAGAAGGAGAAATTTTGTATGTATGTATATACAGGATAGTTAACATGGTTGTTCTTCTGTCTTCTATTTCTATGCTGAAAGAAACTGTCAATGAGCCTTTGGTTGACCAGTATTGCATGTTTATATCTGTTTTCACGAGAAGCCACTTTGAAGATATCAATATGTAATACAACCACCATTGTTAATTCCCTACCACTTTGTTTGTAACTCTGTATTGTCTGTATTGTGCTTGTGATATGTTGTAAAATGTTGTATGTCTGTTAATGTTTCCCTCCTTTTATCTTTAAAATAAAAAAAACTCTCCAAACATGTTGATAAATGAATGAATAACCCAATATAAAAAAGATTGAAAGATCTGAATAGACACTTCAGCAAAGAAGTTATTCAAATGGTTACTAAACTGATGCAAAATGTTCAGCAACATTCATCACTAGGAAAAAACAAAATAAGGCTATAGAGATACCAACACACACACACACACACACACACACACTGGGATGATGCTATGGCTTATATCGATGTCCCCCTAAAGCCACATGTTCCCATAGGTGGGGCTTTTGGGAAGTGGATGGATCTAGGTTGTATGATACTGCATTGTGGGTGTGTGATACTGGGCTAGCCCACTGACTAGTTTAGCATGTTTCTCAGTCTGGATGATGGATTTACTGAATAGGGAAAACCCACCCTGGGTGTTAGTGGTGCCAACCAATAGTCTTGTAGTCATTCATGGAATGAAAAGGTAAAGAAGAAGGAAGGCTCTTCCTGCCTGCCACGGACTGTTTCCCCTTTTTGATGCCCCTCTGTCATGCTGCCCTGTCTTGGAACCAGCTGACTATGAACTGAAACCTTTACAAACTGTCAGGCAAAATAATCCTTTCCTCCTTTAACTTGTAGGTATCGAGTATTTTGTCCCAGCAAAAAGAAAGTAACTCAGACAGATGGCCATCATAAAAAGCAGCAAAATAAAACAAAAACCCAGACCTTACAAACATGATAAGGATGTGGAGAATGTGGAGGAACTGTAGCCCTCATGTGTTGCCAGTGGGGGTTTAAACTGTGCGGCCGTTTTGGCAAACACCGGCATTTTCCTAGAAGGGATATTTGCACTTGACTCAGCAATTCCACATGTGGGCTTGTCAACAACCACATATATGTGTGCAAATGTTCAGAAAAGCCCCAAACTATCCATTAATTGGTGGATGGACCAAAAAAAGGATATTGGCTATATATATATTAAATGAGTCCATTGATCTTCAGTGCCCAGGAAGTGTAAATTTATAGAGACAGAGGCAGATTAACAGTTGCAATGAGCATTCATGAGACTACTCCAAAACCCAATTGTGGTGAGAGTTGCACAATTCTAAATGTTTGTTAAGAATCTTCGAGTGGAACACTTACTATTGGCAAATTTAAGAGTGTTGAGTTATGCCTCAGTAAAGCTGTTCAAAACTTGAAAACATGAAATGCATAAACCTAAAATACAAGTGCAGCCCATTTGGCTCTGCTATAAATCATTTCTGTTGCTAAAGTTAAGCTTGAATTTGGAATGATTAGATGGGTTTAGTGAATAGATCTCCAAGAAGACTGGCTTATGTACCTAACAGTATTTAAAGAAATAAACATTCAGTAAATTTTGTTGTCTGTTTAAAGCAATTTACTGTTTGCTAGGCCCTTTCCAGTGCAAGCTGCTCACCTCTCAGGGGGTGTTACTACTTCACGTAAGCAGTCATTAATTAAAACCTCAGCTCTGCCCAGGAATCAGGTAGAGGGCAACGAAAGCCAAACAGACGACCTCTAAAAGAATCTATTTCTTCAAGCCAGTCTCCTAATTTTCATTAATCCATGCTCATGCATTCTTGGGGTAGCAGTAAAATAATCAGCCAGAAACAAATACTCTCCTTCTATACTGATGGTTGAAATGTGTGGCTGTAAAGTCAGTTGACATGTTGAATCCACTCTGATCATCATGATCACGTGGGGAGGTTGTTTGAGTTTTTAAAGACTGTGGGTTGGGAAGCAGCCTAATAAATTTGAGAGTGGTATTGGCATTGGGATACAGCAGGAGGCCTAGCAAGCCAGAGAGCCAGAAGCAGAGCCATTTGGTATTCTATAATGTGATAATGAAAAATGGGTGCATTATACTACATTGAGAGCTGGGTGTAGTGACTCCCGCCTATAATAGCAGCACTCTGGGAGGCTGAGACAGGAGGATAGCAAGTTCAAGCCCAGCCTGGGCAACTTGGCAATTTAGTGAGATCCTATTTCAAAATAAAAAATCAAAATGGGCTGGGGATGTAGCTTAGCGTAAAGGTCCTGGGTTCAATCCCCAGGACCAAAAAAAAAAAAAAAAAAAAAAAAAAAAAAAAAAAAATCCTTCTACATTGAAAGTAAACACTTCCCTTCAACAACATCAAGGCAATCACAGAGCTCGTGAGTGGTACCACAGCAACTGTCCCTTCCACCCGCCCACGCTCCACAGCACACACCACGGTCCTTGTCGGTCCTTCCGGCCTCCCCGCCTGTACGTCTGCGCCCGCGTCCCTCCTTAGTGCGCACCCGAGTCAGCCCCGGGGTTGCGATCGTTCCGGACACGGACCATCCTCCTGCTCAGACTGCAGCCTTCTTTCCTTCCCCCTCCCCTGCCCCTGCTCCTCCTCGCTGACTCACTGTGTCTGAGTACAAGCCCAGCGACTGTGCAGCATTTTCCCGGAGACTTCTGGGGGTCAGCGCGGCTTGGCCCCTTGCATCCGCTGTGCTTGAAACACAGTTTCTCAGCCTCCAACTTTCACGTCAGAGTGCTCCGGTCTGTACCATGGATGCCTCACTGCCAGACCTCCTAGTTTCAGATCCTGTTTCTATGCCTGGCTTTAAAATGAAGGCCTGATAATATGGAGTTGAATGGAGATGCTGACCACACTCACCCGTTCCAACAGGCGCCTATTCCAGGAAAGGACCTGGGGCGCGTCACCCAGCCTACCATCGGGACCGTGTGCTGGGCCTGTGCAGGCTCTGGAGGCCCAGGCCCGGCCCCGTTTCCTACAGCAGCCTGACTTTCTCCTTCTCTTGGTTTTTTTTTTGTTTTGTTTTTTGTTTTGTTTTGTTTTTTTTCTCCGGTACCGGGAACCGAACTCACGACCTTGCGCTTGCCAGGCAGGCACTTTTGCCGCTGAGCTAAATCCCCAGCCCCCTTCTCCTTCTCTTGGTACAAAAGTGGAACTCACCGTGCTTTCTCTCCGGTTGTGCTGGAGGGAGACTTTGGACCTCTGCCCTCGTGAGGACACATTTGGAAACCCCCGACAATGGGTGCAGGTGTCTGGACTTGGGTGTCCCTGTTCTGGGGGAAGTCAAGGTGGCACTCACAAGTAAGCAGAGCTTCCAGGCTACTTGCTACATTCTGGACTGAAGGGACCGATGGATCTCACTAAGCCCACTGTTCCTGACCTCATAACCCAAATGGCTGGGCCCAACCCAAAGTTGAACAATCCTGCCTGCCACTTACTAGCCACGCGGTGGTGAGAAAGGTGTTCCACTCTCACAGTCTTAGTTGCTTTATCTCCAAAATAAGGATCATGCTATATCTCTAGGTTGTCTGATACTAAATGACATGAGACACGTACATACATATACAGACACAAATATCTATATCTATATACTTACATCTCTATCTGTCCATATCCCATCATCCCCTGATATCCACAGCATATTGGTTCTAGGGCCCCCCATGGACACCCAAACCCACAGACACTCAAGTCCCTTATATAAAGTGGTGTAGTATTTGCGTAGAACCTAAGGTGATCTTAGAACACACTTTAAATCATCCCTAGACAATTTACAATACCTGATATAATGTGAATACTGTGCAAATGGCTGTACTGTGTTGTTTAGGGCAGGGATCCCAAGCCCTAAACACTGGTCTCCAGCCTGTTAGGGACCAGGCTGTACAGCAGGAGGTGAGCAGTGGGCACGCAAATCTTCCTCTGTGTTTACAGCTGCTCTTGCTGCCTGAGCTCCCCCTCCAGTCAGATCAGGGCAGCACTCGATTCTCACAGGAGGGCTGTGATCCCTAATTGTGATTTGTGACCTTGACTTGAATAAGAGCCACTTAGCAGATTAGTAAGGCTCTGGGTGTGTCTGACTGACACTTCAATCACACACTGAGAGAAGACCTGCCCAGGATGTGGGTGGCACCCACTAACCAGGCTTGTAGCCTGGAGGGCATAAAAAGGGAAAGAAGCAGGAAGTCTGCGCTTTGCTTTTACAGAGGAGCTCCAAGCTTCAGCCTTTGGACATCTATCTCCGGTTCCTTCAGGTTCCCAGCATAGACTCTCTAGCTTTTCAACACAGACCCTTTGGCTTTCCAATGTGAACTCACACCAGACTCTCCAGCGAGCTCCAGTCCTACAACTTTGGACTGGGTCCTCCGCTCCCCAACACACAGGTGGCCATCCTACATTCTACCAGCCCTGACTCCACAGGCAGCCATTGTCAGCCTGCCTAGTAAATCCTTTATGTATCATATATTTATGTATCACACATATATTATATACATCATAGAGTATACATCACATATATACCATATGAATCACATATATCTCATATTATCATATATGTCATCCATGTCACATTTATATCATATACATCACATGTGTATCATATCTTATGTGTCATATACATCACATATATTGCATATATGACATATATATCATGTATATCATATATCATACATATCAAATATATTGTATATGTTGCATATATCATATATATCCCACATATCTCATAAATAAATATATACTCATATATCAAGCTCAAACCCTACTGTGAACTGCACAGGGGAAGGATCTAGATTGCCTGCTCCTTCCCTCCTTTCTTCCTTTTAATTACCCGCAAACTGTCCTCCCTCTAAACCTGTCCATCAGTGGAAAAACTGTCTTCCAGGAAACTGGTCTCTGGTGCCAAAAAGGTTGGAGACGGCTGTATTAGGGAAACGTGACAAATAATAATAAAAAAACTGTACATGTACAGCACAGATGCAGTTTCTGTCCTGAATGTTTTCTGTCTGCATTGGCTGACTCTGGGGACACAATCCACATAGACGCTGAGGGTCACCTGGACACGGTGCAATTAGGACGGCAGACGGTGTCGATGAGTGAGTACTGTTAAATGTTACCAGGCATAATCAGCACCGGAGGGTACACCAAAAAATTACTTTCTTGCAAACAATAGAAACCATGCTGGCCAGTTGAGGAACTCACGCTTGAGTGAGTACTGCATGCTTTACAGCCACTGTAGGAGCCAGAGAAATGTTCTCTTGGGGGAGGTCCCAGGGACAGTTCCCAGCGGAGAGCCATCTGTCACAGCAGTGCCCACAGAACCTACTGGCTCCAAGGCCAGCCCAGCTGGTGAAATGACTGCCTTGCCCGCCCCCTGGGCCCTCTGGGCTCAGGGCCAAGCTGACATCTCTGCTTGTGGAGCTCATTCATTGGTAAACTCTGACTCACACTGCCAGCCCCAGTGGCGCGGAAACCTGGGAAATGGAGTTGTTAACTTTCCAGTGGCTTCAGAAGACAGAGGGGCTGCAGCAGGAGTCGGAACGGACACAGGGACAGTCCATATAGAATCTGGTCCCAGGAACTGAAAGTCTTCACTGTGCCCTAAATGTGATGGTCTGATCAAGGGATCAGGACCTCGGAGGGTGGAGTTGGGGGCTGGGGTTGGCTGTGGACAGGGACAGGAGTGAAGACATGGGAGACAGAATGCTGCCAGGAGCTGCGGGGCGGCCAACAGGTAGGTAGGGTGTGAGACTGAGCCCACAGCCAGAGCTCAGGGCTGCTAGCGGGGCCTCCTGGGTCCCACCAAGGCCAGGCTTTCTTCCCATGCTGCCTCATCCCCCGCCAGCCCTCAGCCTGGAGCCCAGACTGCATCTGTCCCCCAAGGCCACTGTAGTGCCCACCTGGCCAGTGTCCTTGGCCATGCTGTCTGATCAGAATGAGCTTGGATGCACAAGGAAAGGAAGGGCTGGGGCTGAATGAACTCATCCTGGGGACATGCCTGGGCCCCCCTGGAACCACCCAACAGTGAGTTTCCAAGTCAGGAAGGTACACAAGCAAAAGACAGCAACTGTGGGAGGGAATGCTGGCCAGACGTCCAAGGACATCTCCAGCTCTGCAGTTAGGTACCACAGGGAGGCACGAAGTCCAAACACCCAGAAAGAGACTCCACCAGGGAGGAGGTTAGTCCCTGTGGCTGACTTCCAGGTAGGACTGAAGCCAGGTTCCTTACAACCTGTAGTTCATTGTCTGCTTTCCTAACTGACTTGAGTGCCTGACCGGGAACTTCTAAGCAAGAAGAGATAATGCTCCTATCCATTTGCTAGATAATTAAAGCACTGGTCCTCACGCTTTTGACCTGTGCAGTCAACCATCTTCCCAAAGGGCCTGGCTGAGGCCCTGAAAGAATTTGGGGAAATCCTTTCACCACTCTTCTATACCAGGAAAAGCTGACATGACACAGAGTCTTTTGAAAATTATAAATCTAGTTTATGGACCAGAGATGGTTGAGAACTGGAAAACAAAAACCATGTGTTGGGCAGATAGAATTAATGTTTCCTTCTCTCTCACTTGTATTTCTGCTAGTACTTTTTATAAAATTTCTTTGTAGACTTCAGAAAAAAATAAAATAATCCCTCTGAACATGAAGGGGATTTCATTGGTCACAGATACAGAACATGCTCCTGAATTTGTCTTACTTTATTTTGGTGGTTGTTGTAGGGGTCCGAAGGGTTTAGGTTCATACCTAGTCAGCCCGTGGTTTCCTGCTCCATAGATTCAACTAACTGTGGGTTTTGTTTTATAAAATTGCATGTGTCCTGAGCTGGAAAAGAAGCCATGACATTTTTTCTTAACATTGTTCCAGGGCCAGGAATGTAGCTCAGCAACACAGTGCCTGCCTGGTAAATGCAAGGTCCTGAGTTCAATTCCCAGTACCAAAAAAAAAAAAAAAAAAAACAACCCCACAAAAATTTAACATTGTTCCATTGCCTTATCCTTTTATTGTTTACTGTAGTAGAACAATGTTCAGGAAGCAAATCAGAACAGAGTGGCATTGGTTCAGGTCCTTTAAAATGGAGTCAAGAGACCACTGTTAAATCAGGTCTCAGACTGGATGACAGCTGAACCTTTGAATAGGGTTGCAGATAGGTCCCCTACCCAGGCGAGCTGGACAGGGCCAACCTGCAGCTTCCTGAAACATTGTTGACCTCTGCTGACGCTTGTCCTTATATAAAATACCTCTTCCCTCAAACTACCTGGTGACTCCAAGCACACCCACTCCCTTCCTTACCAGACAGCTTAATTTCTGCCCGCACCCGCCATGATTCCTAACCAGGATGTAACTGCTGGCCTTCAGCTTAAGCCATAAACACAGCCGCCATTTTGCCAGACCTCAGAGTGCATTTTTTAAGACTGCCTGACTCTGTTTTTCATGACTAGAATCCTAATTAGCCCCAAATAAATGTAATTTACTTGGTTCTGGATGAAGCTGATTTTTATTCTCTTTGGACAACTACTTACATAACATTTACATTGTTTTAGGTAGTATAAATAATCGAGAGACAATTTAAAGTGGCAGAAATTGAGCAAACAAATAAAAACATTTTTTCACCCTTAGCTAATTGTGGAGAGGTCGTGGGGAAAAAGGGTTCGGGTCACAAAGGATTGTTCCAGGAACTGGCCCACTAAACCAGTCCAGCAAAACAGCCAGCCTTATCTTTGAGACTATTTTTTTTTCTTCTTAGGGACTGACCACAGAACTGCCAACTGTGACCCAGAGGCTAACTTTAGTAACTGCCACGCTTGCTGCTCGGGGATTTCCAGCTCTCTCAAACAGCTTTTGCAGATTTCTCTGTCCTGATCAAATCTTCCACCTCTTCCTCATTCTCCAGAGGCACAGGTCACCTGGCCTCTGTGTGTGTGTGTGTGTGTGTGTGTGTGTGTGTGTGTGTGTGTGTCCCAGACTGTAATCCTATTCTTAATTGCCAAATAAAAGTTCCTTTACTACAGATTATGTTTTGTCTGCTTTTGACAAAGCATATGGGAAGATGTCCCTAGATTATGCACTAATCTCACACCATTTGATACAAGGGCGTTCAGCACCCTTCAATTTTGGTGTCTGGGAGGCTCTGGATCCGGGCCCCTGTGGACACCCGAGGATGATGCAATTCCAAATATGCACTCAGACTCTGAATATAGAGCCTCTGAGTACACTCTGAGTGTAGGGTGTATGCAGCCTCAGACTCTGGAATTTACCATCTGTGTGTGGGCATCTCCTGGTTGGTTTGCTTTTACCACAGCTTGGTGGGCAGGTGTGGTTTGGGGCATTGGTATCCAGGCACCTGAGGCCGTTTCCTTTCCTACAAAAGTCAATATGTTTTCACAGTGGACTGACCTTGTTGTTGGCTCCTGGATGTAGAGGGTGAGTTGAACACCTGCATCTGCTTCCTACCTCTCCTAGAACCCTGTCATACCATGGAAAAGGAAGGGATGGGTGAGGATCAGTGCAGCTTCAGAAGCTGAAAAGCAGGTGAAGGCCAAAGGTGACAGTGCAGAAGCCCACTGTCCTCAACAGGCTCAGGGATGACTGTCCCACGGACTTCTGGGAGGGGGGACATAGGAAGGGATGTGAACAGCACTGCAGAAGCAGCTGGGTCTGGGTTTCCCCACCTCCACTCCCAGCCTCTGCTCCCAAGCCCACAAGGGCTGTGGAGAAGGCACAGGGAGGGTCTCAGGAGGAGTACCAGGTCCTCAATGCACGAGAGAGGGGGACACGTCACACCTACTGGAGCCTGGGGTGGGGGTACCCGCCTCTTCCTGAGTGCCCAGACCTGAGGCAGGCAAGTCTTCACCCTCCACTTGGGGTGCTGGGAGCCTCTCCTCTGGGGAATCAGACCATCCAAGAGGAGACATCTAAAGGTCCTGATGCCAGTCCAGGAAGGTCACAAGAAGCCACCGTCACCAACACCCACCCTTCCTTTACCCCTATGTGCGACCAGCTTTCCACTCCTGCCCTGGCCATCTTCTCTGCCCCTTGCCCCCCTCCGAAGGCCAGGCACTCAGGCTGGACTGTCCATACCCAGCAACCTTGGCATTCCCAGTATGGCTATCTTGACCCTCCTCCTGTCCAACCTTTGAACACTGTCAGTCCTCCCAAGGAGCACTGGAAACCCCACCAAGTCTCTTCCATCCTTAGGACTCTTCCTTCAATCCTATGTTGTCCTAGCTCCCTATCACCCCACCTCTTCTCATGACAGCCACCTTCCTCACAGACTTCCCAACCCGCCACATACAGCCTGCGTCCTGACAGCTGCCCAAAACCTGCCTCAGCTGAACACATCCAAGGCATCTTACTTCCCCTCCAAAGCCGTCCCAGTCCTCAGCCAACATCTGTAGAGTCATTTAAGTTAAACACCAAGAGTCGTCTTGGACACCTCTTCTCATCTTCCCTTTTCCGAGCCTTTATTAAACCCCAGAAAGTCTACATTCAGAGCAAATCCCAAGTCCACCTCCGTCTCCATGACCACCACTCCAGCCCAGTCCCCGTCATCTCAGGCCTTCCGACAGCTTGTCCTGCGTTCCTTCTCGTTCCCAGTGCCATCTCCCTGCCTGGTTTTCCACTGACTGAAAGATAGAATACAATTTTCACCCTGGCCACCAAGGCATGGGATGACCCAGTCTTCACGCCCCAGCTTCCACGCCAGCCATGGGGACATTTCTTTACCGCCTGCCCCTGTGCCTTTATAGTTGTTTCTTCATCTCTCACATCTTTCCTTCTTTTCCTCCATGCTTGGACAGCCTCTCTGTATCCTTCAGGAAGAATCGACTGATCCCTCACTCCCACCCCACAGTCCCACTGGGACCGGAACCCTTGGGGCTCCCTCTGTGTTCTCCTTGGGAGCGCTTCTCATGCAGCATTAGTTACGGAAGTATTGGTGTCTTTTCACCCAGGCTATGCTTGATGAAGGCAGGCAGCCCATGGATCTTGTCTGATGACATGATCACAGGACCAGCCTGCTGTGTTTGGGTCCCTGACAGTCTCACAAGCTGGAAGTTTGGTCCCCATGTGATCCTTTTAAGAGGTGAGGCCCAGTGGAAGGTGATTAGGTCCTTGGATGCTGCCCATGAAGGAATTATTGGAGTTCTCAAAGGACCCAGTTAGTTCCCAAAAGAGCCCATAATTGTACAGAGTGAGCCTGGCCCTGAATCTCTTTGATGTCCTCATCTGCCATGTGACTGCTCTCTCCCTTGTGCCCGTTCACAAGGATGCTGTGACCATGTTGGGATGTAGCCTGGAGGCCCTCACCAGACACCAAGCTTGATCTTGGACAAAGCAGTGAGCTAAGTAAACCTCTGTACTGTCTACATTAACCAGTCTTGGGTATTCTGTTACAGCAACAGAAAAAGGACTAATGCACTTCCACAGGGTCCAGAACACACTATGTGTTCAACTAACAATATTTGTAGTATGGGATCACAAATGCCATCCCTAAATATGAGAAAAATCTTCATAGTACTTTAAATTTTTTTTTACTCCACAACTTTATAGGAGAAAGGAAACAAACCTTGCTGTCTGTGTCACCTTTTTAAATTTACCATGTTTGTCAGTGCTCAGATAGACCCTGGGGTGTTACAGCAGTCAGTGCTGCGCTATCTTCTGCTGTGCTACTGCAGCAGAAGGGATGCTGGGAAAATGCCCCTGATGGGTCCTGGGCATTCCATGAAGTGTTGCCTTTTACAAGGCTTCCCCCCTTTGGTCACAAGACTGTCCCTCACCTCGTTCACGTTAATGGCAGGATATAAGTTCTCTGCAAGACAATGCATGCAATAGTGCAGTCCTTTGCTTTCGGTCTAAATGCTGGGTGGAGATGCAGCTATGTGACTGTTAGTGATGCAATCCGAGCAGATGGAGGGCTCTCTGTGCGGGTGTGGGCCAGCCCCACGTGCCCAGCTTGTGCCCCCAGAGCTGAGGCTGCACCTCGAGTCCCACAGGAGAAGCAGCTTCGGGGCTCCCCGGGCCCACGCTCTGAGCACCACCAGCATCTCTAGGCAGCACTACAGAATGAATGTCGCATCCCCCTCGTCAACTTGTCTGTTGAAACTCCAATCCCACCAGATTGGAGTTCCTTAGCCCATTTTGTGCTGCTATCACAGAATCCTGAAACTGAGGACTTGCAGAAACAGATTCTTTTTCTGCAGTTCCGAAGGCTGGAAGTCCAAGGTCAAGGCCTCGAGCCCCGAGGGGCTGCCTGGGGCCGCAGCCCAGTGCAGAGGGCAGGAGGCCAAGAGAACACACAGGAAAGACAGAAGGGACTGGCTTCTGTCAGGAGCCAGTCCTACAGCAACTAGCTCGCTGCTGTGACAGTGGCCTCAGCCCACTCACTGGGAGGGAGTCCTCATGACTAACTATCTCCTAAAGGTTGCCCTGGGGGTTCTGTTTGCAGTACGTGCACTTTAGGGGACACATTGCAGTCACAGAGGTGGTCACAGAATGTGGGCTCTGGGGGGAATCAATTTTAGATGCGATTGTGAGGGAGGAATCAGCACTTTTACAAGCAGAGGAAGTGAGACCAGAGCCCCGCCCCAGCCCCACACAGGGAGAGCCCCCGCCAGGACCCAGCCGGGGCACATCCTCCATCTTGGCCTCCCAGCTTCCAGGACAGAGAAATAAAGGTCTGCTATGGCCCTGTGGTCAGCACCATGGCCAACTAGCCGTCCCCAGCGCCTCCCCCGTAAGTCCGCCTTGTGTCCTCCCAGGTCAAAGGACTGTCCACTTCCTCCCTGGGCATGCTGGGGAGAGAAACAGCTGTTGACTTTTGTTTTACTCCTGTCTGGGGACACTTGATGGTCTGTAGAGGCGCACACCACACAGAAGAACCTGCCCTTAATCTCACTCTGTAAAGTAGAAAATTAGTCTTTAAACACAGAAAGCATTTGCGGCAGCCGACCTCTCCTGCCCAGGTTCAGGCTCTGCTCACACTTCTGGCCAATTTCCGTGCCCGTGTGTTATGCTGACCCCGCGATTAGTCGGCTCGTTCCTTCTTCTCAGCCCCTGAAGCTGTTTCTGAGTTGTTAGAACTGCAGATAGCAGATAGTGTTACACTAAGCGCTGCCTTCAGATGTTTGAACTGTCGCTCTGGGTTTCCTGGGTAAAGGTTTGGAGTCATCGCTTTGCTTTTATGAGCAAGGCCAAGGCCGTGTCCGCAAACTCAGAGGCCTCAGCACCGACAGCCTGCTCTCCCCGACCCCATCTTACCGTTTCTCCTTGGGTGAACTAGTTTAATAGACACGTCATAGACCCTTAGATGCATTTGACTATTTATTTCCATCGATGCAGTGCTGTTCATGTTGTCATGAGCAAAACATCAGCACTCAGAAATCCCTTGCTGACAGTCCTGCCATCCGTCAGAAACCTCTGACTGAGGACTTCGGTTTCAGCACGGGCCTGGCAGCGCATGGGAAAGATGTTCGTAGCTCGTATCAGCTGTACTGTGCTCTGAGGGATTTATGCGGACAGAGGGTGAAAGAGAAGCAAACAGTGGAGGAGATAAGGAAGGAAGCGTTCCCCAGCCCAGCACAAGTCTCCTGAAGTCACCGCGTTCGTCGCAGGCCACCTAGTGGACCCACGGGGAAGAAGGCCCCGCGGTGGGGAGGGCAGCTGCTCCCCCCGGCCGCGCAAAGGTCGGCTTCCAGGACACCCGCTCCCACCCCAGGGACAGCTGCAGCAACTCCTCGGTGCTCTGTCCTTTCACATTGCCCGGGGCTCTGTCCTGGCGTGGGCGTGTGGGCCCCAGCAGGCGATGGGAAATAGTTGCTCCTTCTCTCTGCCACACCGAATGCACAGGGAACTCGGCTGAAGGCCCAAGGTCACAGTGAAACCGGCAAGAGAGAAGGACCCACGGAGGACGTGGGGTTGGTCTTTCCTCGGGGCCCATTTATGGTTTTCTTTAAACACAACCGCACATGCTTGTAAAAGCAAAAAACACAGTCTGCCCCTGCCCCTCTGCACTTGAAGACCCGAGAGGAAACACTGCTCTGAGTTTGCCCAGTGTAACTCCAGGAGGTAGATTTTTACCGGACCTCAAAGGATAAGATTTCTCAGTGACAGGGATGGTGAGTACGGCAGGATACTTCCGAGGGCAAAGGGCTGACATTCTAATTCTCTAACACAAGTGTCCCTCAGCATTTGTGAGGAAGCAGTTCGAGGACCCCCTCAGATACCAAAATCCCGACGAGGAGTCCCCCGTATGACGAGGTGTGGTGTCTGTATGGAATCCAGGCACATCCTTCTGCATGCTGTCTCCGGAGAGCTGACAGTACCTAGGACAACAGCAATGCCATGCAGATATGATGATAAGAAAAGGTCCCTTCCATGTCCAGTGTAGACACTCCTTCCCTCCAGGCCTTTTAATCCCTGCTTGATCAGACCTGTGGGTGTAGAGCTTGCTGTTATGGAGGCTGAGTGTGTTTCCAGGTCTCTTGAGTTTCTAGAAGTCCTCGTAATTAAATAAGAGACTGAAAATAAATAAATAAATAAATAAATAAATAAATAAGAGACTGAGTCGAAGGGAGAGGAAAAAGACTTAGTTAATTCATTCCAGATACCTGGCTTCTTTCTGACTTTTTTTTTTCCTTTTCTGGGTTGACCACAAAGTGAACCTAAGACTATGAATCATAAGGCTTCACCTCATGAGTGTTCTATCCCGGGACCTTTAACTTTCAGAACTGTTCATGTTGCATTCAGGCCATTGGCAACGCACTGTTTTCCTGTGCTCTGGGTCCTCCAGGGCGGGGCTGTGTTTGAAGTTGAGGGGGGCGTGTGTTCAGTCAGCAGCAGCCGGCTCTTTGGGCCCCTCCCGGACAACCCGCACTTCCTCCCAGCGCACTTAGCCATTCATGCTACTCATGGCTGTTAATCATCCCGCTCTGTGAAGAACGCACGGCTCAGGAAGCTCAGCGGAGTAGGCTGAGGGCCTGGAATCTCTAATACCTGCAGGAATAACCACCATGGTCCTCCTGACTGTTCCAGTGACCTCTTTCCTGACCAGAGGTGACTGACCATCAACACAGGTCATCCTTAGCCCATGTCTACAATTAAGGCTTCCTGGTCTGAGCCTGCCGCCCCACTCAGGCTGCTCAGGGGGACCCAGTCCATTGCATGGGGTATACACAGCCCAGCCCCAGCCCCCCGTCCAGTCCCTGGTCCCCTCCCTCCACTCTCCAGCCCTTACTGTGCCTATGTTCAGCCTCCTCACACCTGCCTCAGGGCTCTGTGCTAATCGCAGGAGGCCAGGTGCCTTGACAGGAGCACACGGCCCCCAACCCTCGGGGGTGTAACATAGGCACAGTTGGCTTCTTGTTGGTGTCCGCTGTGCGTTGGTGGGGACTCCTACAATCACTAGGGCCCCCCTAGTGTGGTGCAGGCTCCTTTCCACCAATGGTTCCATGGGGTCACTGAGACTCAGAGGAAGAAGTGGCATGGTGAATACGTCCAACGGGGGACACTTCTGCTCACACTGCACTGCAAAGCCAGCTCAGCCGCTATGCCTAATTCCAGTGGGTGCTGAAAAGTGCAGTCCCAGCACATACCAGCAGGCCAGGAGGATGGGAATATTTGAGGGTGGCTTTTGTGACTTCCGGACTCTCCTCTGACTGGCCCTTGGGACTCAGCCGTGCTGACCTTGGCTCTGCTCCGATTGCTCCTTCCGTGTTAACACATCCGCGGTTGCAAGAGAAAGAATCTCTCTGGCTGAGGAAGCCAACCACTACTTCCTGCCAGAGGAAGGAACTGATCATCACTCACGGGAGACTGAGCCCATTGTTAAACGCGGCTCCCAGGGAATTCCCAGGCTCTGGCTTGCACCCGTCATTTTCAGCCAGCCAGCCAGGCAGCTTCAGGGAGATTTCCTAAGGATCTGCCACGTGCCAAGGACCCTGAGAGGTGTGGGGTCTGCACAGAACCACATGTGGCCTGACTAGGGAGGAACCCAGGGGGCACACGGGACGGCATCCCAAAGCGTCCCCAGCAACTGTCTGTCCTCCATTATCCCAGAAACTGCAGAACCGATGCAGCAGAAGACGGCGTACCCAGGGATGGTTTCTATCTAGATGTCCCCACAGCCTCCTGTGCTCATAGGCAGGGCTTTGGGGAGGCAAATGCATTGTAGGGATTTAGAGCTGACTTCCCAGTAGTGGGGGGGGAGTCAAAAGAGGTGGGTCTCTAAGAGTGGAAGGGTTCATCTCTTCCCACTCTTCCCTTCACTCTTTCTCTGCTCCCCCACTGCCACACCATGGACAACTTCTGCTCCACCCTGCCTTGGAACCAGTTGACTGTGGACTGAAATCTCCATAAAGTGTGAGCCCAAATCTCTCCATAAAGTGTGAGCCCAAATCTACCCTTTTCCCCTTAATTTTCAGGTTTGGATATTATGATTCTGTGACTGAAAAAAAAAAAGTAACTAAGACACATTGGCTCAGCACAAGCTCAGGACCAGAGCTGTCCATAATAGAGAGTGTTAGTCCATTCTCACTGGCAGAAAACTTGTGTCTGGGAATCCTGGCACTCCCACCCTGAGGCAGGATCAACAGGAAAAAAATACATACTTACAGCAAACCAAGACCTTTCTATGAGATGCTTACTAGTGATGTGGCTAATGCATGGGTATAGGTTTGAGGCCCTGTCTGGACTTAGTATAGATTCTCTTGGTAAATCACCAGTTCCTGGACCCAAAGAAAGGGAGAACCTTTCAGATCAGGCAACTACTTAGCTGCAGAGTGGAAACCCAACCCCTGGCCCTTTGATTCCCATCCCTCACCTTTACTGGTGATCTTTCATTAGATTAAGGCTGCAAGTGTGCTGGGAAGAGTTGTGCCAAGACTTCTATAAGCTTTCTGGACTAATCTCAGTCAACCAACCAGTTGGGATCCAGCCACTAGCAAAAGGCCACAAAGTCTTATCTCAGATGAGCACCGAATGATTTAACACTACACTACCTGTGCCAAACTGAGCTGTGTATTAGGCAGCTCTCCTGTCACTGGGACACAATGCCTGACTTCCACAGCTTAAAGCAGGAGAGCTAGAATTTGACTCACAGTTCTAGGGGATTCAGTCCATGGCTGTGTGACTCCAAGGCAGAGACATGGCAGAAGGACACGGCAGAACAGAGCCATTTAGCTCACGATGGTGGGAGTCAGAGCAGGGGAACAGGGTCAGAGAGAAAGAGGAGAGAGACCCAGATATAGCCTCCATGGCCACACTTCCATGATCCCCCCAGACACACACTGTTCTCTGCCAATCCCCCAGCTAGCTTCCAAGCCACTCAAGTGGACACAATTAAACCTCACTGCCACAGGCTGCTTAGGCTCACATCTGCCTTAGTGGCTTGGTCAGTGATGACAGAATTCCATGGCCTGGTTGCCCTAATCAAGAACCATCTACTGCTTACATTTGGAGGCTGTAGGTCCAAGTCAAAGTGCCAGGGGGCTTGGTTCCTGGTGAGGGTTCTCTTCTGGTGCCAGTGGAGGCCTTCTTACTATGTCTTGCATGGGTGAGCAGGAGCTCTGGTCTCTTTCTCTAACCTCACCTGTGCCCCCACCTCCATGACTTAATCGCACCATCCACCTGGGCGAGGGCTCCAACAGATGTGTTTGAAGGGTGATGCAAGTGTTCAGTCCCCAGCAACATCATGGCCTCTGTGCTGAGATGTGGTTGCAGGCTTTTGGAGGATGTGCAGTTCCAACACTGCACAGCTGGAGAGGACCTTGGCGATCTCCCACTCTAGCTTTTCCTTTCTGAGTACGTTCTTCCATTTAATTAAAACATGAGTCACACTGGTCACGTGAAGGTCGCTTCCCCACAGTTACTTCAGGAGCCACACAGCAAGCTCAAGAGTGGCAGTGGGCCTGACCGGGCTGGACACGCTTCACCCAGCGCATGAACATTTCTATTCAGAGAGACAAGGGCCGCATGTGTTGGTGTTGAGCTCACAACTCATCTTCAAGGGACAGCTGCAGTTTGCTCGTCATATGTAATTTAAGACAGTCAAATTTATACCCATTAGGCACATAGATGTTTTTCAGGTTGGTGAACCCGATGACCCCAGAGAATAGTTGGAGAAATCCTTAGTTTCTCCAAGTTACAACTGTAACACACCGTTCCAGTAACACACAGAAATGAGGATGGTTTGCTAGATGATCCTGAATACCCACAGCAAGTGCGTTTTGGAGGACTGTTCTAATAATAATAACAGCACCGTCTACCCTCTGTCCCTGCAGATTCCACAACTAACTGAAGATCAAAACTACTTGGAAAACAACTGCCCCTGGGGCTGGGGATTTAGCTCAGCAGCACAGCACCTGCCTGGCAAGTGCAGCGTCATGAGTTCGATTCCCGGTAACGGAAAAAAAAACAAAAACAAAAAAACAAAAAACAACTGCCTCTGGCATGAGCTTGCACAGACTTTTTTCTTCTCTTTGTTCCCTAAACAACACAGTATGATGGCTGGCATTTGCGTTGTGTGAGGTGTTATACATGATGTAGAGGTGACTTCGAGCACATGGAAAGATGCACATAGGTTCTACACAGGTGCGGCAGCATTTTGTATAAGGGATTTGAGCATTTTTGGATTTTGTATACTTGAGGTCACAGAACACATCCCATCTGTATACCTAAGTGCTATAGTTTGGATCCAGAATGTCCCCCAAAGCTCTATTCATTAAAATCTTGGTCCCCAGCGTGACGCTACTGGAGATACTGAAAACTTTAAGAGGTACAGTCTGGTAGGAGGTCCCTGGTCACTGGGGTGAGTCCTCAGGGGTCTGTGGGGCCCACTTCTCTTCCGCTCTCTCTTTTGTTTCCTGACCGTGACCAAGTGGCCTCTGCCCTCACGAGCCATCAGGAGCCCAAATCAGCAGGGCCGACCGGTCAAAGACTGAAACCTCACACTGAGCAAGATGAGCCTTCTCTAGGGCTCCTCCTGTGCCCCTGTGGTCAGCAGGGCTGTCTGCCACATAGTGTGCGCTGTCCCTCATGGGCATTGCAGGTGTGTTAAGCCACAAGGGACACAATGAATGTGACATATACGGCTTTCTCCTAAAATAGTTCCACTACCACCATACTCACCTGGGCTCCCCTTGCAGCCCATGGAGTCTGAGAGTCGTGTGTGATTCACCATTGCACCTACAACCTGGCACATGGCAGAGGACGGGTAATGCGCAGTATGACCAGAATATATGGTGAATATTTAAAATTTTAAAGATTATTAGAGTAAAAGACACATTATCATTAATTCCCTTCAAAAGAGTCCCCCTGGCTTTGAGCACACTTACGGTTCTTGCCACTTTCTGCAGCAGCTCTGGAAGCCCTCTTTCATGAGTGTCTTTATAAGCCATGATTAAAACACAGTGAACGCTGTCACCAAGCGCCATTCAACAGAAAGGCAGCCCATAAAAGCATGATGCTTTGTCCTCGCCCACCTTGTACTCCAGATCTGGCACTGAGACTTCCGGCTCTTCCCCAAAGTCAAAATGACCATGAAAGGGAAACGTTTTGAATCAGCGCTGGACATTGAGTCAGCCAGGCCCCTACAACTAAAGTCCCCAAGGAGCAGGACCTCCAGGGTGAGAATGATGGAGTAAGCGCTTGAAGCAACGGGGAGGACTTGGAGGGATTTATGGCTTTGTGTTTTTTGTCCTAAGAAGTTTTTAAAAGTGTAAACCCTCACCTCGTTTTTCTCCTACCTCCTGTATTGAATGCTGAGGAACATACACGTCCAGGGTCCCAGCTGCGGTGTCAGTGTGGCCTACTGTCATGACCTCCGGTGGCCACCCAGTGTCTCCTTTGACGGCTGCTGCGGCTTGACTGTCCCCCCACCAAAGCTTGCATGTTGGAAACTGAATTCCCAGATGCACTGTTGGGAGTTAGTCTGGGTGAGAGGAGGTCACGAGGCCAGGGCTCCGTGATGACATTAGTGGCTTCGCCAGAAGAGTGTGGGGAGACCTGAGCCATCAGACACTTACACCATGGGAGACGGGGTCCCTCGGACACCGGCTCCAGGCTCCTGGACTTCCTGACTGGATAAATTTCTGCTCTTTATACAGGACTCAGTCTTGAGCATTTCCTTATAGCAACAGAAGATGGACCAAGTCACCCTCCACAAAATTAAGTTAAAGTTTTGTTTTAACTTCTTCCCAGCTTGTGTTTGCTCAGCCTCAGTGTGAGCTGCCTGCGTCCTTGCTGTCTCTCAGGCTGAGCTCCCTGAGTGTCCTCCGTCCCGACAGACAGCTCCACCTCAGCCACAAAGGGGTCAGTGCCAGCCCCTGCCCACAAGAGCACTTCCGCGCCCTTCTCCCATCCCCATTTCTCCCTCTGTGTTTATAAAAGAAACCAGGGCCGCAGGTGGGATGGGGGCCCGCCCGAGGTCCGGACTCTGTGGAGGGAGCGGTGACCCGCGTCGTCCGAGCAGGAGGCAGCCCTGGATTGCTGTGGGGAGCCCGGGCCAGTGTGGCACTCCGGGCTGTCATGTGGTCACCTCAAGCGGATGGACAACAAGCCCCTCTGAGCCCCTTCCTGAAGGGTGTGGGGACGGGGTGGGCAGGAGGTACCAGCTTTGTGGCCTGTCTGGTGATCAGGACGGGAAGGGAAAGGGGAACAGGAAAAGCGAACCAGCAGCCCCCTCCTTCGGAGCTGGGGACGGGGGCAGGAGAAGGTACAGGGCCAGCAGTCTGTAGAGGAGAACACAGAACAGGGCCTCTGGGGGCTCCAGCTCATCCTGACCGGGGGTGAAGACAAACCTCACCAGAGGGGTTTCCCTGGGGAGCAATCAAAGACAGGGGCAGAAAAAGGGAAGAAAAAAACAACAGATAAGAAAAGGCACCTGTGGCCTTGGGCCTGGCACCAAGAGACCAGACAAAGAGCTGAAGGGCAGGACGCAGAGAAAGCCCGGGGCACAAGCGATAAGCCGCCCCACCTCCAACAGAGTGTGTGTGGGGGCAGCCTGCACGCTCTCCTCTGTACCAGTGCACTCGTACGCACGTGCGTTCACTCTAAATCACCAGTACTCACTCCAGGGCCATTGTGGAGTACAGCAGGTGTCCACACGGCCCTTCCTAACTCTAAGCTAGCCAGGAATACGCCATCCCCCTGCCAACTGCCGCCCGGAGGCCTGGGGAGGTGGGTCAAGGACGCGTGAACAGACAGGCAGAGAGGAGCGGCACGTGGAGACCAGAAGAAAGGACGTTAGGTTGCGGAGCCTCCAGTTAGGCACGTTCCCCCTGTAAAAGCAGCCGGGCGCAGGGGGCACAGGGTCCTCCGTCCTCCGGAGCCCCCTACCCGGATCCTTTCCAATCACACACAAAGTGTCTTCCTTCCGTTAAACTTTGTCCCTCTAATTTATTATTGGGGCTGAGTTATGATCCCAGCGGGCTGCTTAGATAACAGAGCAGCGGTTCTCATCCCCCAAATGCCACAAAGGTACGGCAGGTGGCCGTGCAGGTGGTGAAGTGTGCCCTCCCGGCCACTCCCAGGTGAGCACCTCTGCCACCTGGACCAGCCCAGTGCCCGGCACCGTCACTGTCACTGCACACACTCGGGGCCCCTCCCAGCGGCCCTCAGCCGTGCGTGCAGTCAGACCCTGGGATGTGCCGTGGGAACACAGCGGGCCGCCACACACGCACACAGGATTTTGAATCCAGGTGGCCTGGGGCAGTACCCCCCCACAGCCCCTCTGCCGGCCTTCCTCCGCCAGCCACCTGACCCACCCCCACTCAGCACTGGGAGTATTTTTTTGGAAGTGGGGTGGGGGGCATTCCTGCTTAGTCAAAATAAGACTTTTGCAGTAGCCTATCACAGCTTCATGTGGTTTACATGAACTGCTGAAGATTCAAAGCATAGCACACACAAAACGTGTGATTGCAGTGGCTTCAAAGTTCACACTTCTGTGGTTTTAGCACATTCACCGCTGGAGCAACCAGAAGCTCCATCAGGGCCAAATCATTGCTAAAGTAGAATTCTTCGCCGCTAAGCCGTTCTCATGGTCCACTCATGTTCCAGCCTGTGCCAGTACTTCATTCTTTTTCATGGCTGAATACTATTCCACACATCAGAGGCACCTCATGCTTGCTTTTTGGAGGCCTCTGCTTGGCCCTTCCTGCCTAGTTGCCTGCCCTCCTGTTTTCCTATCCTTGTTTTCATCATGGGAAGGAACTTCCCTGCTTTAGTTCATCTGGAGGGCTGGGAGAGGAGAGATGGCTCACGGGGCAAACCGGAGTACTTGGCCTGGTGCAAAGCATGCTTAGAAGATGGCAGCTATGGGGTTGGCAGGGTGGGCTAGGGCATGATGAGAACATGGCTGCTGGAGCTGAGTTCTCTCTGGCCGCCTATGGGCACAGGAGTCTCTGTCCTCCAGCGGAGCTCCCTAAGCTCCCACTGCTTCCCTCTGAGGCAGGATAGAAGAAATAAAGACAGGTAGAAAGGAAACAAGGAGAGCAGGATTTTAAAACTGTACTTTAAGAAAATCTACTGCTTCTGGACATAAGCCCAGTTTAAATGCTTTTTCTGTCTGGGAGTGGTGGCGTATACCTGTAATCCCAGCACCTGGGAGACTGAGGCAGGAGGACTGCCATGAGTTCAAGGCCAGCCTGGACTACGTAGTGAGACCCTGTCTCAAAAGTCAATAATAATAATAATAATAATAATAAGGGGCTGGGGATTTAGCTCAGCGGCAAAAGCGCCTGCCTGGCAAGCGCAAGGTCGTGAGTTCAGTTCCCGGTACCGGAGAAAAACCAAAAAAAAAAAAATAATAATAATAATAATAATAATAATAAATGCTTTTTCTCTCTCCTCTCCCAAGACAGAGCAAGCTGGAGAATCCCCTTTCACCTGCAGACTGGCCTTTTCCAGCTGAGAATAGACCCCCACCTATCACCTGTGACTGTGCTTCCTCCACCTGGCAGGAAGCAGCAGTATGGGGCAGCAGACCTCCACTTCCGGCCTGGGGGAATGGATTGCTCTAACGCCGTTGGCAGTGGCGCGGCCTGACCGGAGGAATACAACCTAGATCACATGTCCTGAAGACTCCCCACAAAGCCCTGTAAACATATAGGCTCCACATCATAAGGGCCTCTGTCTCGAGGGCCAGCACTCCATTTCTTTGAGTGTGCTCTTGTTTACTTGGTGTTTTTCTTTTTTTTTTTTTTATTGTAGAGAGAAAGAAAAATAAAAATAACAATAAAACAGAGTTTCAAAACAGGCTAGTAGGACAGTAACCATAATTAATACATTGCATATTGTTATCCTAGTGGTTATTCAGAGTGCAAGATACCGGCACCTATAAAGGAAAATTCATCAGAATCACAGCAGACTTCTCAACACAAACCCTCAAGTCAAGGAGAGCTTGGAGTGAGGTGTTTCAAGCCCTAAAAGAAAGCAATATTCAACTCAGATTGACATACCTCACAAAACTGTCTTTCAAAATTAATGGAGAAATAAGATGCTTCCATGACAAAGAACAGCTGAAGGAATGTATGACCACCAAATGAGCTCTACAGAACGCTCTGAAGGGTATGTTAGCAAGAGATAACAAAGTCCACAAACACGTGAACACCAACAGAAAGAAGCAACCAGGAAGAGCAAGCAATTAAACAGAGGAGAAAGGCAGGGAACCAATAACAGGGAACTAACATGACAAAGATAAGCCAATACCTATCAGTTATAACCATCAGTGTGAATGATCTCAACTCACCAATCAAAAAAAGCAGACTGGCAGAATGAGCAAGAAACAAGATCCAACAGTATGCTGCGTTCAAGCAACACATTTAACTCAAAAAAAATTCATAGACTAAACGTCAAAGGATGGAAAACAACTTTCCATGCCACAGAAACCCGGAAAAAAGCAGCAGTAGCTATTGACTTTGCAGACAATGTAAACTTTAAGCCAGAACTGATCAAAAGAGACCTAGACTGACTCTTCCTCAGGAACTACTAGAACCTCTCTACCCAGCTTTCAGGGGCCCATGACCGTAAGTCCGGCTTCCTTTCCACCACTCTGTGAGCCAGACTACCTGGTTCTCACCTTGGAACAGACACGGTTATGGAGGAAGGGAACAGACAGCAATAGCCTCCCTGGCTCAAGAGATTCTTTTCAAACTTGTATCAGATGACATGATTTCAGTACGGCAGCCCAGAAGTGTTTGAAAGGCACTGTGGGAAATAATGTGAATGCGACTTCGGCCAAGAGACTCAAAAGAAGAATTCTCTCTTTTTAGAAAGAGCAATACAGAAAATACACAAATAAAAAGAGCAATATACACCCTCACTTTGCCTCTTGCAGATGCACGAAAATGGCTTTCAGGAATCCTGTTCCCAAAGGTTACAAGATGCTTTTCAGCAGAGGTGGTTCTTTGGTTTGGTAATAAAAAGTGATCACAGTGGCCTATTCATTTACAGCGACTAATTCCAGCCTGGGGATACAGTTTAGAATTTTTTGGGCGGTTTCCAACAGCTGCAAAAAGCCTCATGAAATCCTGGGCCAGGGAAGAATCATCATAAAGGTTGTAGCAAAGGAATCTTGAAGGACTGGGGCACAGTAATGATCAAAGAGCAGCCAGACCAATTTCTACCATAGAGGACGCATCATAGGGTGACTGGCCTGTCTGGGTCGGACTTAACCCAAGCCATCATTATGAGCTTCTGCTCCATGCCAGGAGTCCGTATGGACCAAAACATCTAAAGCAGCCAGGGCAGACTGGTGCTCAGATAAACACCTTCCTTGGAGAATCATGGCTGAAGGAGCAGGGAGATCTTGCCAGGGGTTGGAGAAGCTCCTCTGGAGCAATGTCATCTGTCCATCGTTTAAATAAAAAGAGCCCAGGATAATGCAAAGCTTCCTAGCTTTGCTATGGGGCAGGTGAGGATGGAATTCACTGAGCCCACAGTGGGAGGACAGAGAGAGGCTGGGGCCTGCATTTGAACACTTGTCACTTTAAGAACCTGCAGTTAAGCGGCTCTTGGAGAATGAGGCAATAACAGTGACAATGTGAAGCTGGCTGGTGCATGCATGTAATCCCAGCACTTGGGAAGCTGAGGCAGGAGGATTGCTTCTAGTTCAAGGCCTGTCTGGGCCACACAGTCAGTTCAAGGCCAGTTTAAACTCCATACCAAGATCCTGTCTTAAAAACCAATTTCTTTTAAAAGCCATATTGCTAATTTTTTTTAATGGCTGAAATTTCTCTTAAATTATTCTTGGCTGTAAATTTGGATTTGTTTGAACTCAGAGATGCCCTCTGTCTTTTCATCCCATGCTGAGAGAAGCCAGATAATTTCTGGTCACAGCTGCAGATCTGTGGCTGTAAACGATCGCTTAGAAAATAGCCATAAACTTGCTGAAACTGTCCTTTTAAAGTTTTTATTTCATTTCACGACATAAAATACTTTAGCTTTGTTCTTGTGGCTAGATCTCAATTCCTGGCATTTCCCCAGATGCCCCCTATTATCAAAGAGCTTCATGCATTTTTAAATGAAATTAGCCTACTTTCCCAAGCTTTTCTTTGCAAGGGGCTTCAAGTCTTTCAAGATCAGTAACACTAACAGGAAATCCAGCGGCACTAACTTGTTTCTGTCACTCCTGCATAATACATAATTCTTTTACTTCTCTAAATGCACTCCTGGAAATTACTCAGTCTTTTGTTTTTTTTTTCTGGTCAGGTTATTTTTTCCAACATGACATTGTTCGTTACTATGCAATTGATTTTCCTTACATATTTAAATTTGTTGCTGTTAAATAATAAACCCAACTTGCACACTATAAAGATGAAAGACAGGTCTTTATCCTCTAAGAAACTATTCCCAAATACGTAATTATTTCAGCCTGATACCAGAATTAAAAACTATAGTTTAAAAGATGGCTGTGTATAAAAATAGGTCTTATATGTGGCAAAAACTCACCCAAATAATAAATAAAACAAACTTCTTGGGGTAGCTCCTTCTAAAAGTGGCTCACAAATAAATGTTACCAGGTTCTGGCTTGCTGGCTTCTTCTGGGGTTGGCTTCCAGGTGCTTCTCACCTCAAACAAAGAACTGAACAAAACAAGAAAAAGGCAGTGGCAAAGTTTATTTGAAAGAGCAAAAAGTGAAAAGTGAGGGAGAAATTGGCTCTGCAGGGTGGGCTAGGCAGGGTAAAAGAGAAAAAGCAAGATAAATACACCCTGGAGGAAGTGGGGAGGTATCATGCGGGAAGCCACCCCAGTGAGCTCTTCTTGGCAACTGTGTCTTTTTATGCTGACCAAATCTGGAGGAAACTCGTAAGAACTTCTACATCCAGGTCCTGAGAGGCAGTGCTGGGACCCCACAGCCCAGGCTGACATCAGGTCTAGGCCCCCCTACTGAGAACCTGCTGACTCTCCCACAAAGTCCACGTGCAGGGGCAAAGTGTTCTGCGCATGTGTCCAGGGTCTTATAATTAACAGGTCACGCCTGCTTCTTCAGGCAGTTTTGCCACACCCTGACTGCCAATCTCACAATTAATCAAAGGAAAAGCAAGAAGAAATACTTGCAAAACATCTAACCAAAATAGTTAATATCCAAACTATAATCCTTTCTCTAGGGAGGACTTTCAAGAATCAGTACGAAAAAACCAAGCACCCTAATAGAAAAGAACATAAAGAATACAGCTAATCAATTCAGGAAAGACTTAATGAAGCATATGAAAAAGATGAACAACTTTACTTATAATCAAAGATATAAAAATGAGAAAAATTCACTGATTACATTAGCAACATCCTGTGGCTTAAAAAAAAAAAAAAAAAAAAAAAAAAAAACAACCAGGCATGGTGGCACATGCCTGTAATCCCAGCACTTGGGAGGCCGAGGCAGGAGCACAGAGAGTCCGAGGCCAGTCTGGGCTACACAGTGAGTTCAAGGCCAGCATGGACTACATAGCAAGACCCTGTCTCAAAACAAATAAACAAACAAACAAAAACCAAACACCGAGTGTTACCAGGAATATGGGGAAATGGGAAGGCACTGAAAACTGTGACAGGAGGAGGAAAGACCTTCCTGCGAAGCACTTCGAGAGTGGCTATTCACAATGTAAACATGCATGCTCCCTAACCGGCAATTTCACATCTAGGAGCATATACTAAGAAAACCATTTACGTCTGTAGAGGACTTCGTAGAAATTTGTCCATTACTCTATTGTCTGAAATGAGGAGAAGGAATATGATTTCCTGCCTGTTTAATATCAAATGTTTATTTCCTTTAGAATAATAATTACAACAATAAAACTATTATTATGGAAGGGGGAAAAATAAAGCATGTGGTTGAAATTTTCCAAAATGGACGGTCGAATATTTTCTTATATAGAAAAAACCAAAAACATGTCATTCCTTTCGTGTACTGTGGGTAGGGGACCTGCCACACTGTAAGGTTACACAAAGGTCCCTTGAAGCCAGCACTGTGTTAGTAGCTAAGACATTGTGAGGAAGTGAGGGTCCAGTTGGACCTACTGTCAGGACAGACAGAACCATTTTTAATAGATAATTGCTCATTCACGGGAAAAGAGTCCTTGCTGAATTTAAGTATCTATGGAAACTGATATCAATATCTCAGCTCTATTTTTTACATAATGCAATGCTCAGTGTGAAACAGTGGCTAAATTAATGAATGAAAACTAATTTATTTTGAGTTTTGTTGTGACTCTCCAATCTATCTGTAAATTGAAAGAGGCAGTAAAGTAGTTTCAATGGTATTAAATGGATTTGGCAGATAATCTACTCTTGGAAAGACCCCACCGAGTAGGAGTCAAGAGTGCGATAACTTCCGGTCTCTACAGTCTGGTTGTATTTGTCACCCACATCAGGAAAAGATGCAAAGGCGGAAATATGGGGACAGGGGCTCCATCTCCTTTGCAGGTTCTCTTGGGGCCCGGCTGAGCAGGCTGGCCCCAAGGCTGTGCGCTTCTGTGGCATGTGTACCTTTGTTCCCATTATGAAGGATGACCCAATATGGCTCAGACTCTTCATTTTAGGTTTTCATCTGGTAAATTTGCCAATGATTTCTAGCTGCTATTTTTTTTTAAAGGCCCCAAAGCTCATAGTCTTCCTGCTGCATTAGAACCTTAGCCAGCTTGGCTCACCACTGTGGGTTACGGGTCCAGTCGTGTCCTGCCCTCTGAACCCATGCACTGGAGTCCCGCCCCCAGCTCTTCAGAGCCTCTTTCAGGGGCGAGTAAGTTAAAATGATGTCACTGGGATGGTCTTTAATCCAGTAATACCAGTGTCCTCCTAAGAAGAGGAGCTGACAACACAGGCATCCCCAGAGGAACTGTCTGGGGACGCAGGGAGAAAAGCCATCTGAAAGCCACTCAGGGACACTCAGAAGGGACCAGCCTGCCTGCACCTGGGCCTCAGGCTTTGCCAGGATGATGAGAAAATAATGTTGGGTTTTGTGTTTGCGGTGCTTTTCTATGGCCGCCCTAGGAAAGGAACAGTCTTAGCCAAAGCCTCCCACCTGCCCTTCCTAACTAGACCTGAAGCAGCTTTAATGCCCTGTTGAACCTCTCACTGGTGTGTTAGATAAAATTTCTGTATTTTCTATGAAAGTCATGATTCCAGCCTCTGGAACGTTATACTCTGACATACATTTTCTGAAGACAATAATCCTCTTGACTCCTTGTCTGACACCCCACGGAGGACTCGCCTCCAAGGGTCCTGTCTTAATTCTTTGGCTATCTGGGGTCAATCGCTAGGTGGGGATGGCCGCGCTCATGGGCTCCTTCCCTTTGGTTTTAGCCTCCTCTGCCAGTGCTTCATGCAGGGGAGTCCCCTTCCTTCTTGGTGTTAGCCGAGGCCAAAGGGAGCTGAAGGATTTTTACCCCCAAAGGGTCCAGCTTGCAGGCATTTTAGATTCAATTCTGGCCGGCAGAGGAAACAGAGAGTATTCCAGGCTCGAGGAAGCTTCGGGGAGAAGTCAGTCTGGTGTTTCCCTGGAGCTGCTCAGCAGGGGAGCGTGATGTTGAACACTCTGCTTCAGCCGCATTCGGCGATGTTAGCAGACATAAAATCTAATACAACCACTTTCTGATTCAGCTGGGACCATGTCTTAATCTCACCAGCCAGAGTCTGACACTCCATTCACAGTGAGGCTTCCTTTATTTATATTAATAAAACAGCCATTTCATATCCCTGACATGGATTAAATTTCTCCCATTTACCAAAGTTGGAGAACAGGCCCTATCTTGACAATAAGACGAGAGCTAGTCATCTTTATCTAGAAAAACATTAGATCATTTTCAGGTAGAAAAATATGAATTGGCTTATTTAAGGCACTAGGAACCCATAGCGGAAGCTGTCAGCTCAGTGCAGAAAATGACATCCGGGTGTTTGGGATAAGTGAGTAGTTAGTAGTCATTACGTTACATAATTAAGATTAAATCAATAATTCAGATCATGAATCAACGATACGTGGGTACTGATTTAGAGGAAGGGTACAGGGAGGGTTGGAAAAGGGCACAAGAAAAGCGGGCGTCGCTGGGAAGATGGGAGACCTCCAAGGGAACAGGCCCCGGGAACAGAAGCCAAGAAGTTGCCACACTTATTCTCTTTCACCCCCAGACGAAGGAAGCACTAAATATTCCAAATGCCTGCGTCTGGGCGGCACTGAGCACTCTACCATGTGGGAAATGCGGCGGCCCGCTCTGCTCCTTGCTGACCTCTACACCTCTGTCCAAGCACATCCAGTGTCAATGAGCACTGAGCGCCTGCCTGCGGCTGGACCTGGCTGGCACCATCTTATCAGCCCCAAACGGGAACTAGGCACATCCCATGTACAATCAAAGAAGGGAAACCTCGGGGTTGAGAGCAGTGTCCACCAGCACATAGTGGCCGGGCTGGGTGCTAAATTCTGACCTCCCTTCTCCTTCACTCCTGAAGATCGCACTCTGTCGGGTCACAGGCACCCGTAAGTCTAATGTGGGTCATCAGGTGAACGTGCTCTGCAGACAGGAATCAATGAGCGTTTCTCTTAACTGGATTGCATCTCACAAGCAATCTTATAACAACGGTTACACAGCATTTTAAAAAATGTATTAGTATATGTTTGCGGTAGGTAATGATTACATTCACTTGGGGAGTTGGTACATGTATGTAACACTCTTCATGCTTTCTCTTTCCTTCTCTTCCCCCACTCCCTCTTCCCTCCATATGTCTTCTAAGAAAAAAAATCACATTCAACAAAATCTTGCCGTTGAAATTTGAAGGATACCCAGTGTTATCCGTACCTTCCTACCTTACAGTCTATGCCTTCTTCCTGTTTGCTCACGGACTGATATCTTTCAATTTGCCGTACATGAGTATTCCTTGCACAGTTATTTTCCTATCTAACCTTGGCCACGTCCCTAAGACCCACTTTTTCTACATTGTACAGACTTGATTTTGACATTACGCAAGTGTTCTTCCGATATCTTACCCCACCTGGAAGGAGTTAACCACTGTAAGAATACGTTTACCAACTCATACTTGAGCTAAAAAATGTGTCAGGCAGTTACAGTAAGTCTGAGGTTCTGAGAATATAAAAATGAATACAGCGTAGTTCTTGACTTTAAGAAGCTTTCTATCTGCTGAGCCAAGAGAACAAAACAATTATAATACAGCTGATAACAATTAGGCAACTCAGCCCAACCTGCCTACTGAAGACAGCTAGAAAGATGTATGAAGGACAATTTTTAAAGAAACCTAAGAACATCCAGAATTAATATGGCAATGAAATGGCATTAGGCCAAGTTGCAGAGGGGTGGGTGTTTTAGTTCACTTTGTGGTGCCGTAGCAAAATACCTAGACTTATAAAGAACAGAAATTTATTTCCTCACGTCTCTGGAGATTAGAAAATCCAAAATCAAGGCACCAGCAGGCTCAGCTGTCTGGGGGGGGCTGCTGTCTCAGTGAGGAGCTGCGCTCTTGCACAGCGGAAGGCACAGGTGAGTACCTGAATGACGTGAGGAGCCTCATTTATAGAGCAATCTTAGTCATCAGGGAAGAGCCCTTGTGGCCTAATCACCTCTTAAAGGCCCAGCCTCTTCGGACCCTCACATCAGCAACACCTCAGTTGTGGAGGGAAACCCGTCACACCACAGCAATGAGCCGTGAGTTCTGAGTCACATTTGTGTCAGGTGTTGGGCTGCAGTAAGAGATTCAGTTGCTAAGCTGCACATCGGAGAACCTTGTGAAGACGGAATCCAGAAGTCAGAGTGCAGAGTCAGCTATGTTTGGGCGCTGTGTTCAATGGATCTCTACCTCAGGCAGAGACCACAAAGATCTGACGCCAAGAAGCAGGAGTAAGTCAAAAGGAAATCAACCCTAGCGTGGTCTATGACGATTTTCAGTCCTTCTGCTAACTGAGAAAGTCTCTAGCCCTGAAGATAGAGTCACTGGATATTCCACTGCTAGTGCAGCCAAGTAAGTACCTAACAGAAACAAATGTTGAGTCTTTAGTAGGAAAAAGTAATACTCTAAATGTCATAAAAATCTACAAATGATTTCTCAATTGTGATCTCAAGTACATAATAAAAAATAAGCAGGTGCCACTTCATACCTGTTAGGAGAAGTACTATCAAAAGCAGAAAATAGTAAATGCTAATGAGGATGCAGAGAAATTGGAATCCTTGTGCACTGTTAATGGGAACACAGAGTGATACAGCCGCTGTGGGGAAAAACCATGGTTCTCCCTCACATTAACAAGGGAATCACTATATGATCCAGCAACTCCTTTCCTGGGTGCATACACAAAAATAATTGAAAGAAGGTTCTCAAAGAGATACGTCTATACCCATGTTCACAGCTGTATACACAGAAGTAGCCTAGAGTCCACTGCTGGTAAATGGACCAGCAAAATATGGGTTTTATGTAGAGTGGAACCATGAAGACACTGTGCTGAGTAAAATAAACCACTCACAAAACAACAGATATCATGTGACTCCACTTGCCCAAGGTATCTAGCAGAGTCAAATTCATAGAGACAGAAAGTAGAACGACGGATGTCAGGAGCTAAAGGGAGGAGAGAATAAAGAGTTGTTTAATGGGTATCGTTTCAGTTTTTTGAGATAAAAAGATCCATCTCAAAATTCAGAAGTGCCATAAAAGCATGCTCAGGATCTGGGATCAACCTCAAAACTCAAAAAACAAATGTAGGCCCACCTTCAAGAACAAGGGTTTAGGACACAAGAATATTTGCAGATGAAAACAGATTGCCCCAGTAGCATAATTATGCTGTAGAAAAGAAATTTTTTGCTAGTTTATTCAAAATGGTACTTTTGCTGAAAATTAATGAAAAATAATGTGCAAATATTTTTCAAAAACCATTAAAAGGCCAGGGAGATAGATCAGTAGTACAGTGCCTGCATGGCAGGCACAAGGTCCTGAGTTTGATTTCCAGTATGGAAAAAAAAACTCATATGAAACCATTAAAAGCAGCAAGAACCCATAAAACAATAAAAAACTATGAAATCAGAAATCTAAGTGGGAACCCTAGAGAGGTAAGTAAGGTTCCTTGTGTTCCTCGCGCCCTGCAGGCATATGCCAATCTGGGAGAAACTGAGCTTGAGTTTTTTGGCCTCATGGAACAACAACAGAAAAAATCAGCACCCAGAGACAGACCTAGAAGACTTGGTCTTACAGAGACTCTCTCCACAAAAATGCAACTGACAAAAAACTTTGCCTTAAGTAAACATCCATCAGAAGACTTCAAGGAAAAGTGAATCTGTGCTGAACAGGGCCTGGGAAATGGAAATTTCCCTCTGTGATCATAACCACAAGCCAGTCTTGGTGAAGACTTACAGACTAAAACCGTATCTCCTGGGTGATCCCCAAAAACCTCAAGTTTTCAAGTTAAACTCCTGGACCAGTAACATCTAAGACTGCTGGGAAAAATAAGCACAGATTCTCTCCAGAAGAAAGTATCCTAGGATGGATAAAACTTCAAAGATAATTTTTCAAGGACAATAGCCAGTCATAGCCAAAGTAAACAAGCATTCGGGGAAAGTGGACAGCTTGAGCAGAACTGGTGAAATGTGGATCAGAGAAACTGAACACAAGGACTTCAAATAATTAGGGATCTGACATAAAATATAAAACAGCAATACTTGATGTATTTTTAAAAGAAAAGCATTTAAAAATCATAAGTCTCATATCAGTAGGAAATAAGGAACCGTAAAATGTGATACAGGAGACTTAAGTAATATAGAACTTTAAGAAATGAACAATAATGTAATTAAAAATAAAAAACACAGTAATTTAAACAGAAGAGGAGAAAATATAAGAGAAAGATTTAAAAACTTAGAAAGTCTGTTTCTCCCTTGCCTTCTGAACTGTTTGACTTGCTTGTATGTTCTTTATTTACACTATATTGGGTTTTGTGTGATTTCTACTTTATCCTGCTTGAGATTGTTTTATTCCCTCCTTCCTTCTTTCTTTCCCTCTTTCTTTCTTTTCAGTACCAGGCAGTAGCTCAGGGCCTTGCACATGGTAGGTAAGCACTTTGCCCTGAGCTCTAACCCTAGCCATTTTTATTTGACTTTTCAGGTAGGTTCTTGCTAAGTTGCCCAGACTGGCCTTGAATTTGTGATATTCCTGCCTCATCTTCCCTAGAAACTGGGATTATAGGTATATGTCATCACGCCCAGATCCTGTTTGACTTCTTGAACCTGTAGATTAAAATCATTTATGAAAAAATGTCAATCATTATCCTCATACATTTATGGTATCTCATTCTTTTTTCTTTTCTACTTAAATTACTATCAAATAGATTCCAAATTGATAGTAAAGCAATCTCCAGCAGGATAAAGTAGAAGACCACACAAACCCTATTATAGTGTAAGTAAAGAACATTACCAGCAAGTCAAACAGTTCAAAAGGCAAGGGAAAAACAAAGACATATTATCTTAAAAGAAACCACAGAGTGAATGACTTTGACTCTTCAGCATCAACAATAGGAGAGAGAAGACAGTGGAAGAGTATGAACAACATGCAGAAGGCAGCAAAGGCCAACCAGGAATTCTAAATCCAGTGTAAACATCTTTCCAAAGAGTGGGGGAAAGAAATAAAGATATTGTTTAGAAACAAAAACTGAATTTTCCAAGAGCAGATTGCCAGATAGGAGAATTGTGAAGGGTGGTGTAAGTGGAAGGAAAGTGATGCCGCATAGCACTGTGACAAAAGAGGAACAGAAAAAGCAAAAGCAGATGGAGAAGGCGTAGGTAAAATGGAAAACAGACTGCTGGGGGTAGAGTACAAGGGCAGAGTTAAAATAAGTGAACTTCTGTGTAAGTGAGTCAAAAGGTGCCTGGAGTGGAGTGCTTCTACACTTTGGTTGCCCAAGAGTATGCTAAATACATTGATTAGACACCAAAGTGTTAAGATTTAAGCTGTCATTTCTAGAAGAACCACGAATAACATAGAAACCTAGGATATTACTTCCATATGATTGGAGGATTTTTTTAAATGATAAAAATATTAAATTAACCCAAAGAAGGCAAGAAAGGAAAGAAAGGATTTCTAAGTTTCTCATGCAGCCAGGTCCTCAACTGTGAAGTCAGCAGTACAGACAGCATGGTAGGAGGTCACTGTCAATGGAAGCAGCCCTCCTTCTGCTCCCATCCTCCCCCTCCTCCTTCTCCTTCTCCTCCTTAGCTATCAGAGGATGGTCTGGGATGAAAATGTGCAGTCACTCTGTTTGTCTGGGATGCAATGTGCTCCCAGCTTTCTCAGAACAGCTGATGACCTCACAGTGTTTTCCAATGTGTGCACTGTCCCAGGGTTACTGGAATTCTGGTTCATGTCTCACAATGCAGAATAAAGGATGAGAGGACACTGGCGATAAGTAGGAAAAGTTTGTTAGAGGAACACTCCTGAACGCAGGAGAGAACTCAAAAGTGGGTTTCCATGGAGATTCTTTGTCTAGGGGATTTTATGCACTGAAATGACCACTTCTTAGGCCACTCTGGGTGAAGCTGAGCTCCCCTGTGAGGTCACAAGCTGGAGAGTTTGGCTAGAAGTGCACGGACAAAATGTACTTTTGCAAACACCAATAATTGTAACTTCCTAAAAATCATCAGCACATGCAGAACAATGACATTGCTAGAGGGGTAGGAGTCGAGGCTTGATGGTCCTGGTTGTGTCACCTCGTCCGTCACATTTCCAGGCTTAACAGTCCAGGAGGGTCTCACGAGTGTTTGTCACAGAACCCTCGCTCATCAGCCCACCAGAGCCCTGCCCTTGGCCATTTTGGAGGAGCCATTTTGGGGATGAGTTTTTCCATAGCTACCTTTTTCGCCTACTGCAATAGCAAAACACTGTGACATGCAGTCACTGTTGCCCCACACTCAAAACAAGACACCTCCACCCCCAGCCCGCTTTCCACTCCCAGCCTGTGGCTGCTCCGAAGTCCCTTGGCCACCAGCCCGCACCACGAATAGCCCGCTCCCCACTGGCTCCCCACGAGGACGAGGGCCCTTGGCTGGACCTGGGGAACTCTCTTCCTTAACATGAAATACATTGTTTTTAGGGAACTGGGGATCTCTCTTCCTTAACATGAAATAGCATCGTTTTTAGGGATCTGAGTTTAGGAGTCATTGTTTCAGCTTTCCTGTGCTGGTGTTTGTTAAACGGACTTTTGTTTTTGCTTTGTTTTTCTTCCTTACAGAGGAAATTAAATGCAGCAGGCCTCTCGATGATGGGCCGAATCTGATGTGTCAGAGCCAACAAAGTCAGGAAGTTCAACTGATGGGTCCTAGCTGGATCCAAACAAAAATACTACCACTACCTCATGAAATAGAAATCCTTATACTAAAGCAAAAGATGCAAGACAGGGTCCCTTTGGGAAACACAAAACCCAAGTTTCTAGGTGGCATTTCTGCTCTTTTCAGTCATTCAACAAACATTTGTTCAGTACTTTCCAGGATATGCCTGGTACTGTGCAGCCAGCCTCACCCTTTAAGGAGATCACGTTGTGGAGGAAGGCTGTGGGGTCCAACATGGCAAAGGGTACACGGGGGTTGTGTACCCTGGGCTGCAGATGAAGTAGTATCAGGAAGGCTTTCAGGACAACAGGAGATTAGGCTGACGCAGGCCAGACAGCATCTAGCCAGGGCAAAAAGAGAAACACGGAGATTCCAGACAGAAAGGGCGGCTTGTGCCAAGGACCTGAGCCAGGCAAACATGCAGCTCTCAAGCTTCATGGAAGTGAGAGGGCAGGTGGGTGCAACAAACGGTTTCTGTGTCAACAGCTTGCATGTAGACCTGTGCCTGCACAAAGGAACATGTATGATCTCAGATGTTCTACTGGGTCACTGTTTTCATTCTTTGATAAACTGGGGGTCCAGGACGCAATGGTAAAAATTGAGACATGTCACAGATCTAGTTGCAGCATAAATTACCATTGTACAATCTTGAGCAAACTGTGAAATTCACAGGGAATCTGTTTATCTGTAGAATAATCAAAAAAATCTCCTCCCTAGGTTCGTGCACATGAGCTGCTGTTTGTGCCAGGGATGGAACCCAGGGCCTCACATGTGCTCCGCCTATGTTTAGCCACCAAGCAACACCCCAGCCCCCAAGTTGGATGAGTTTCATGAGTAAGTATGATGTATTTAGGAACCATGTGTTTAGCACCAACAGCAGCAGCAGCAGCAGCATCACTACCCCAAGGTCTCTAACTCTTCCCAATCCTCTGAATAAGGAGAGATGGAAAGAAAAGAAAAAAAGAGAAGTGGAGGAGTGGGACAGAGGCCACAGAGGACTTGAGAGTCCCGACACCTCCAGGGACCGTGACGGAGGAAAGCCACATGAAGAGGGGAGGAAGGCGGCGTCCCTTTGTCTGATCTGCGGAAGAATGGAAAAGCAGAACTGGCCATGGTGCGGGGGTGGATAAATAAAGCAGTGAACCAGCACTCTGACTCAGCAGTTACAGCCATACTCATTGCAACATTGTGATCACACACTTTTGCTTTAAAAAAAAAAAAACAAAAAACCTAAAAACTTCTGGAGCAAGGAACTATTGCATTGCCAAGTGTGTTCAGGCTTCACAGTGTTTTTCAATGCACTAAAACATAAATTCCAGTGCTAACAGAGAGGAAAAGCAGAGGAAATGTCGTGATGTCACATCAGAATGCTGAAAGTGTAAAACATGGCTACATATGTTTTTAAGTTTGTATGTCGCCTCTCCTTGGACAGAGCCCAGCTATACCTGACAACAGAGAGGACAGAGGGCGGGGATGAGCTCTCACCCTGAGCCCCCAGGGCCAGAGATGTTCCCACAGTGCAGCAAGAGATGCCACTCCTGCAGAGATCAGTTTTGAGATGACCCACCATGCTGCTCTTCCTTCTCTGGGTGTGTGGCACAGGGGATAGAGGGACTGGGAAACAGACAAAGGATAAGCAGTGGACACACTGGTGTTTCTGGTGCTATAACAAAATGTCCAAGAGTAGATAATTTATAAATAATATAAACGTATTTATCACAGCTCTGGAAGTCTAAAAATCAGAGTGTTAGCAGGTTCAGGTTCTGGTGAGGGTCCTCGACTCTGCTTCCAAGATGGTGCCCTGAATGCTGTGTCCTCCAAGGGTGGAAGGGATGGAAGGGAGAGACCCAAGAAAGGCTGAGCTAGTTCCCTCGGCTCCTCTGTCAGGTGAGAGCATTCACAAGGATGATTTAGTCACTTCCCCAAGGGGCTCAGCTTTTAACATTTAGCCAAAAATTTCCTTTTTGTCAAACCTTTTTAATGGCAGCCCAAACTCCCAGGAGCCCACAAAATCTGACTTATTCTGTGATGTGGCTCTGAGACCAGTGTTTCTCAAACTAGGATCCATGGAACTGCAGCATCCCATGTTTTATGAGACAACTATTATTATGCAAAAGCAAACAAATGAGGAGGAGGTAGGATTCTGGAAACACTAAGAAACCTCAGAAACACTAAGGAAAGTAGAGTTAGCCAGGCTTCTTTATGTCAGGACCTCTCAGGTCTTTAATATAATAATGTATCTGTGAATCATCAAGCCAGAGATTTGGGAGTTTTTGAAAAGGAAAGCTCTAGGGAGTCATCTAGCAGCAAGGGTTCTACAGAAAATTAAGCCAGGGATATAGCTGAGCCACACAGCTTCTACCTGGCAAGCACGAAGTCCTGGGTTCAACTCCTAGTACAAAAAAAAGAAAAAGAAAAAGAAAGAAAAGAAAATTAAGCCATAGTGCTAAAATGGTCATACTGATGAGACACTCGTGCTCATCTTGCTGTTAATTGCATATTACGTTTGGATATTTCACAGGTTGGAGAGGGTTCTTAAGCAGGTCTGAAACACTGTGTATTTGCATGTGTCATTGTCTTTTACACACACACACACACACACACACACCCTAGGGTACAGCTTCCAAGAATGCATTAAACCTTTCTATCATGGACAGTTTCAAATGCAATGTGCCTCCACTTACAAACTTAATTCCTTGCCTGATGCTGGTCACAAACCAAACTGGATGAGAACCAAACCAAATTTTCCCATGGGGCCAACACTCGACCTGACCATTCAGTTCGATGCAGTTCTCATCCAGCTCGGTTTGTGACCAGAATTGTGGAAAGAATTAAGTTCAGGAACTGAGGTACCACTGTACAGATAAAAGCAGAAAGCAAAGCACAGTGACCTTTCAGCTCTAGCAGCCACCAGCACATGCTCCATCTCCCCTTCTCTATTTCAGGTATCATTCCATTTCATCTCCACATATTTGAGGTCTATTTTTAAGAGATAAGAATTCTCTTTAAAAACACAATAATAATGCTATCAATACACCAAAAAAAAAATTGAAATAACTGAAATCACTGTGAGCTTTTCTTTTGGAAGAAAACTAAGCCAAAAGTTTATTGAGCACTTACTATGTGCCAGGAAATGTGCTGAAAGCTGTATCAACTCTGTTTTCGTCCTCATCATGACACTCAGCAATGGATACTTTAGTATCTGTATTAACCAAGACTCTCCAGAGAGAATGAGATATGAGATATGATAAAAAAATTACAGTGAATGTTTAGATTTAAAACTTTGTATTATAATAAAAGGCACATTGCCATTAATCCTCCTCAAGTACGCACCCTCACTTCAAGCATGCTTACGCCACTGTTCTTGCCGCTTTCTGAAGCAGCTCTGGAAGTGCTCTTTTGTGAGTGTCTTCAGTTGCACTGTTGTGGCTGCCTTGCTGTCCTGAACTGATTCAAAACGTTTCCCTTTCACGGTCATTTTGACTTTGGGGGAGAGCCAGAAGTTGCACAGCTCCACATTCAGTGAATAAGGGGGGCTACAGACACGTCATCATGTTTTTATGAGTATGCTTTTCCATTGCGTGGCATACAGCAACAGTACTCACCATATTTTTTATCATACTTTGTAAAGACATTCATGAAAGAGGACTTCCAAGGCTGCTTCAGAAAGCAGGAAGAATGATGGGATAAGTATGTTCAAAGAGAGGGGGAGCATTTTGAAGGAGATTAATAGCAATATGTCTTTTACCAAATTTTCAAATTTTAAACCTTCACCATGTACTTTGATCACATCTTATAAAATGATACAGATATAGGTACATGAAATGGATTTATTAGGGGATTGGTTCATGCAGTTATGGAGGCTGAGCAATTCCACAAAGGGCCATCTGCAAATGGGAGACCCAGGGATGCTGGATCACGGCTAGTCCAAATCCAGAAATCTCAGCCCCAGGCAAGGTGATGGTATAATTCCCAGTCTGAGGTCAAAGGTCTGAGAATCCAGAGGACCGTGCCGGTGTGGGCCCTGGAGCCCCAAAGCTAGAAGAAAGCTGGAGTGTGATGTTGAAGGCCAGGAGGAGAGGAGAGTACCCCAGCTTCAGAAGAAAAGGAGCTGACTTTCTGTTCTATCCAGGACCTGCAGGTCGGACAGTGCCACCCACAGTGAGGGCCAACATCTTCTGGAAACCCCTTCAGGGACACACTCAGAAGTGAGGCTTTGCTAGGTCTCTGGTAATCCTCAATTCAGCCAAGTTGACACCTAACACTAATCATTATCAACGGTCACAGAGCCCCACTGCACAAGCAAGGAAACTTCCCCTTACACGCCTCCCATAGCATGTGCTCATCACTGTTGGCTAAAGAGCTGTGACAAGATTCCCTCTAGTGGATTTGGTACTCCTGCATAAGACACCGTGGAGGTGCTGATCTGTCTGCCAATGCTGTGTATAGGGGCGCAGGTGGGGTGGGAATCAAAATCTCTGTCTGATCTACCAGAATGAGCCCAATCTCACGGTTCAGTCAGTCCTCTGAGATCACGTGCAGTCTCCCTAGCTGCTGTGGTTGGATCTTCATGTCCCTCAAAGGTCTCATGTGCCCATAGGTCGCTGTGGGGAGGTGACTGGACTGTGGGGCTTACAGCTAGCTTGCTGTTAGGAGGCGGGCTCTGGTTGGAACAGGTGAGTCATGGTAGGGTGTGACCCGGAAGTGTTTCTCCCCTTGCCTGGCTCCTCCCTCCTCTCTGCTTCCTGGCTGCCATGCTGTGAGCCCCTTTTCCTCCCCTCTGCCATGCCATCCTGCCTTGGAGCCAGCTGACTGTGGATAGAAAACACGAGCTAAGATAAACATCTCCTTTTTAAATTGTGAATGTTGGGTCTGTGTCTCAGCAATGGGAAGAGCAACTAAGACATTAGGTCAGCATGACGTATCTATCACCCAGCTTCCTTTCCCTTCCCTGCCTTTCTCCAAGATGGCCCCAGGGCACATGGGGAAGAGGGTGACTTACTGTGTGGAGGGCCCCAGTCATCCCTCCTTTCCCCGTACCCATAGGAGTGGGTTCCAGGCCCCTGGCAGACATCAGTACTCGTAGATATCCAGGTCCCTCTATATAAGATGATATAGTATTTACACAGAACTTAATGCATACCCTCCCATACACCTTAGAGCTTAAAGCACCTCTAGATTGTAATACCTAAGACAGTGTCAGGCCATGTAAATAGTTATTATACTGTTCTTTTATACCCATTTTTATTTTTATTTATTTATTTATTTATCTATTTTTCTTTCTGAAAAATTTCCATCCAAGTTTGGTTGAATCCACGTGCTCAGATCTCGAGGATGTGGAGGACAATTCTATAGCTGATGATTTCAACCACGGCAACCTTCAGAGAGAGCAGGAGCTACACCATGTGATGGGTACAAGTTAGCACTGGCCCGGGAAACTGCCCCACACTCGAACCCCTTCTCAGGCCCTGGCCCCTTCCCTGCTCCCCTGGGCTTGGAGGCCATGTCCTCATAGGTGCTCCTTGCTGTATGACAGCCACCACCAGTTGCATGCCTAGGCATGGCCAGAACTTGGCCTCCTCCCCCAAGGCTTGTTCCTGCTTATCTGTATGGCTTCCTAAGTCCCCACGTTCTAGCTATGGCCCCTCTAGGATCCCTGTCTGAAGATCCAACTGTGGCCCTCAGTACTGGCCCCTGTTGCCTCTAATTATATAATGGGTCCTGTTTTCTAGAAGCTTTGGAGGCAGCCCTATTTCACTCCTGCGTCTTTGTAAGAGATGGTGGTTACCATGGATACCATGAGGCCAGGGCCCACTGTGACATGTCCTTTCCAGGTCCCCCAGTGGCTAGCACACAGGTACTTCCTAAATATGTGGTAAGTGGACAAATGAACTCCGGGCCCCTCAACTTGGCCAGACACAGCAGTGTCCTTCAGAAGGTCACCTCCTGGTGGGTATGGGAGCAACCTCCTTCTCCCAGTGCCTCCAGGGAGAAGTAAAAGAAAAGACAGGTACTGGAAAGCAGGGGAAGAAAGCAGCTTGGGAGAAGAGGGGTTTGTCAGAGGCTGCAGAGGGAATCTCTACTTCCGGAGTGGGTGGAGCCACACGGGAAGCAGGAAGTTCTCAGCGGAGCATGGGTCCCTCCAGATGTTCCCACCCGCTTCCTGTGGTGCTCACCTGGCTTCCCCGCCTCTCCTACTTCCTGCAGGAGGCTCTGAGTGGTCTGGCCGGAAATGAATGGGCTGAGAGGCCCCGGGCAAGCTGCTAGGATCCTAGCACAGCCATGCCAGGGGAAATTTTATTTGAAAAAGACAATCTTAACAACTAGGCTCCACCACCCCTAGTCCCAAAATCTGGACTCCGAATTGCCCTGCAGTCCTCTTTAAACGCATAAGGCCACAAGTGGAAAATGCCACACCATGAAACCCTGTTTTGTGCAGAAAAATGTTAAAATGTGTAAAATGAACTTGAGGCTGTGTGTGTAAGAGTATGTGAAACATAAATGAATTTCATGTTTAGACTTGACTCCTATCCTAAGGAATCTCACCATGTTTACGCAGATGTTCCAAAATCAGAAAGAAAAATATCCCAAATCTCAAACTCTTCTGGTTCCAGGTATTTCAGGTAAGGGATATTCAACCTGTATCTTCACCCTGGACCATCTCCGTGGGCTCTTAATATTAGGCATTTTTGACCCCAGTGATATCTGCTTCTTTCAAAAAAGCAAGGTTTATTTTGTATTTTTATTTGCATATGTTTGCAATACACAGTTGTTATGGGCGCAGAGGAGTTCGTGTGCATTCAGAACACACCTTAGTTCTTTTCTCATCCCCTTCTTTCCCCAGGGCCCTCCTCTTGATCCTCTTCCCATTTGAAAAGATCGATCTGTCTCCCTGCTTCCTATTGACACAGGAAAATAAAAGCTTCCAACCTGAATGGTATATGGGATGAGTTTGTGTTCTCTAAAATCGAAGAATGAATTTTAGGAACAATGGAGGTTAAGAGCAGAATATACTTACTGAGGGAAAGAAAGCTTCTGTCCAAGAGAGGGACAGAAGGGGGCCCGAGTGGGTTACCCCAGACTCTGTCTTTTCTGGGGACGTTTATAGAGCAAAACCACGAGGTGAGGTGTGTCCAAGGTAGGGGAAAATGGACAAAACTATGGTCAGCCAATAAGAATTGTTCAGGTAAAATTGATTAAATTGGGGTCAAATGGGGAAGCGAGTCACGTAGCAAGCAGGCATGAATACAGAAGAGAGGCTTTTCTGTCAGGGGTTGGGTCAGGGACTCTTCAAGATGATTGCTACCTATTTAGAATGTCAATCCCTGAGGTCCATCCCTTGGGAGGTATGTGGGTGCAATTGTTTAGTCTTTGGTCTTGAGATCTGGCCTGAAGCAAATGCCACCTCTCCATTTGTAAGGTATCTTGTCTTCCATATTGGTTCCTTTGAGGGCCTGGCCCTGTCTGACTGCCTATAATATTTCTACCTAACTCAGCTGCCTATAACACTATGATCCATCTTTTATTTTGCTCTCTAATTTATTGATATTTTGGATTCCTCATATAGGAGAAACCATGTGATACGTAAGCTCGTGTCTGATTGATTTCACTCAATGTTATGGTCTTAAGGTGCACCCATTTTCCCACTGTAGCAAAAGTTGGGAGACAGGGAAGATAAGGGCCTTCCTGAGGTTTCTGACAAAGCTTGACTAAAAACAGTTAAACCCTTGCTAGTTAGAGCAATTAAGAAAAGCAGAGAAAACTGATAAGCAGTCGGCTTGCTTTGGTTCTGTGGTCCAAACTGCTCTTCTCCTCTTCTAGTTAAATTCAAAAAAACACCAAGGAGATTGGGCTACATTATTAAAAACTCAGTATACAAAACACATATTCACACCTGGACACTCACACACACATATATGAATATATATTATATATTTTATTATTCTCTCACTGTATTAATACACTGCCATACATATATCCTTTTCTGCTAACTCATCCTTAAATGTGAGTTCTGCTAGAATTCTCACGGATATCACCTTGACAAAAACAAAGAGGCCAAGAAAACTTATCTAAAAACATGCGCATAGACAATAAAAAGAGATAGCGGCAAATTCAGGGGTCTCAGAGCCTAAAATAGCCAGTCAAGTTTTAACAACTCTAAAGATAGAAAGTCCCTTTCTTGCCAAGTAAAAACAAGTACTCTTGACCACTGGCTCTGGGCTCCTACCTTACTCCAACAGGATAACTATTTCCTTTTTTCTCTCCTCTTTCTAATAAAGTTTCTCCCTCTAAACTTATATATCTAATTCTTTATTTATATGAGTTTACAAACCCTAGGTAGAATCTAGCTCCCCAGATGTGACACTAAAAATGACTCAGGTTCATCCTTCTTTATAGCAGCGTGGTGCCCCACTGTGTAAATGCCGCGTGTTGTTTATCCACTCCTCTGCGGATGGACACACGGGCTGCCTCCAACACGTGCTGTTATGAACTGTGCTGCTATAAAGACGGGTGCGCGTGGATCACTGCGATATTCTAACTCATTAGGGAAGATACCTAGAAAGGGAATCGCTAGTTTCGGTTTTCGGAGGTCTCTCCGCACTGATTTCAGTAATGGTTGTACTAGTTCACATTACAAATAGCAATGTAGCAATGCTTCTTCTCCCGCCCCCAAGCCTCTTCAGCCTTTGTTATTGTTAGACTTCATGATGATAGCCATTCTTTCTGGAGTGAAATGGAATCTCAGTGTTGTTTTAATTTGCATTTCTTCAGTGGCCAGAGATGCTGAACATTCTTCATGTATTATTGGCTATTTGTACTTCTCCTGTGAGGTGTCTGTTCATTTCAGTTCCCCCTTTTTTGATTGGGTTGTCTATTTTTTTTTTTCTTTAGTTCTTTATGAATTCTAAACATTAGTTCTCTGTCTTAGGTATAACTGGCAAAAAAAAAATTTTTCCAGCTACACCTTGGACAGAGGGTCTTAATATTACTTATCTTTAATCCAAATGGAGACATTTGGTTTCTTTTCGAACAGTGAGCTTTGTTTTAACACAGTCTTTAGACTCTGTCAGGACACGTGCACTTCTGTGCCCAGCAAAGCCCCAGCCAGATGCTTTTGATACAGCAACCTTCTTGCTTCTCTGTGCTGGGGGATTCCAACTGGTAATCAGCAGGGAGTCACATGACCCACTGAAAAACAGTCTGCTGTCCTTTAGAAAGATGAGTCAAACGTGTATTATGTTTGCAGATGATTTTGTGAAATGCTTTGCATGGCAGGGATAGTAACAGGAACTAATTCCCCATAGCACAGAGGGAGTGGGCAGCTGCATGAGAAGGTTTTGGACCCAACTGCAGGGAACGATGGAGATATTTGTTGTACCAAGAAGTCAGCCAGCGCCGCCATGCAAAAATCGCTTTCAAGAAAGTATTCCTCCACATCCATAAAAACCTTTAAAAATAATGTTTACACAAATCCAAAATAACTGCTTGAGTGTGCCTTTTCCTATTCTTTTGGAAAATTATTTAATGAGCTAGGGTAAGATTTATGATTTTGCACATAATTATGATTTGGAAAAGCGCCTAACTGCCTGCTTTGTTTAAGTGACAGCTGTAACAAGGCAACTTCTTAAATTCCAACTAATCTCTGCAAGAAAGGGAAAGAAACCACTTTCATTTTTGTCTGAGCTATTTTTCTCTCGTTGTTGTGACAAAATACCCGACATCCAAAATTAAAGAGGTAAAGGTTTATTTAGCTCGAAGTTTGTAGAGGTTTTAATCCATAATAAGCTGGTTCCAAGGCAGGATGGCAGAGGAGAAACAGTTCACAGCAGGCAGAAGGTAGCAAAACAAGTCAGGGGCCTTTAACAGTGTCTTTCTTTTATTTTATCCATACTACTCAGGGCAGGCAGCACTCACACCCTTAATCCTAGTGCCTTTGAGCCTAGCATTGCACCATGAATCGATCCCAGCATCACACACTGTAGATCCAGCCACCTCTGAAAGAGCCCCACCTAGGAATGCATGAAGATTTGAGGGAACATCCAGACACGGGCCATAACAATTTTGTTTTTGCTTGGTTTTCTATCAGACTTCAGAAAAATTCCACCTTCAATGTAACAAAAGAGTTCAACAGAGTTGCTCTACAAATACAATTTGCAAGCGTCCTGTGACAAACGAAGATGTTCTATTTCATTCCACACATTCCCTGAGTCCCTGTGCAGATAATGCTATTTGTCACACCCATGCTGCCAGCTTCCCACGTGACCCCAGCAAAGGCGGGGAAGGAAGACCAGACTGGGGAAAGCAGCCTCCACAGCAATGGGATGTCTCCCCTGTGCTCCAGATACACATTTCAGATCAAGAAACAGCAAAGAAGCCAGGCGTGGTGATGTGCACCCACAGCTCCAGCTGCTCGGCAGGGCTGACATGGGAGAATCGTTTAAACTCAAGAGTTGAAGACCAGCCTGGGCCACACAGCAAAATCCTCATTGGAAAGAAGGGAGGAACGGGAAGGGGAGGGGAGAAAAGGGGAGGGGAGGGAAGAGGGCAGGACAGGACTGAAATGAATCAAATCAGATCAAAGCAAAACAGTGCTGCAACTAATTTCAACTGGGGCAAGACCCAGATACTGTATTGGTGAATTCAGATCAAGAATTCTACCCTATGAGAGCAATTTGGAGTCTGTCAAGAGACTGTTCTGCTCCAGTATAGTTTGAGTCTCTGCAGCCTACCAGTTTGGAGTCCAACATCTTCGTCTCTCTCTGTCCATGACGCCCTGTACAGTTATCTGTTCTCTGCAATTGTAGGTCTGTACCAACACCAGCTACGCAGTGTGCATTTCTGGACTAATGCATTATAGCCACTCATTAGCTTTATTTAAAAATACATCTATTTCCTGAAGACACCTGGGTACATCCACAGAAAGTGACTAATTGCCAGAACTGGATGAAACCAAGCACCCAGGATCATCGGAGACGGTTTTGTGTGCAGACAAAGCACAGCTGGTGCCCTCTCAGAAGGTGAATTGAGACTAATTGGATAATCCAGAAACCAATTAGACTGAAGTCGGCAGAGGAAGCTCTGTTCAGCTAAAAGAGATGTTTGTTCTCTCCAACGGAGGAAGTAAGGGCTTTGTGTGCATAAGTGCAATGTAAGGAGCTGGAATCATACTGTATAAATGTTGAGATTTATTTTTCTTGCTGTGGTATTAGATATTAGAGTGAAGATACTGAACCTAGAATTAGATGGAGACCAGACTTTTCAGGAACAAGAGTCATGTGTGTGGGTCAGGCTTCTCATAGTGAATACCACAGAATAATTTTTATGTCAGGTGCGATTCCACATTCCACTGAAAGTCTTGATGACTCTGCTGTTAAAAAGGCTCTCACAAGGGAAGATATCTCTTGCATAGTTACCGCACTGGGAAGCCAAAAGCTGTGGCTATGTCTTCTAAGGATGTGATTGTATTAACGTGCAGCTGCTGCTAACTGCCTCGATGTATATGATGACTGATCAAATTAGGGACACCAGCTGGCACCTGGGGTGGATGAAATTAACAGGCCCTCGGGATGGAGGGGGTGAATTTGAACTTTGGCCTCATTTCTAGAGTCCTATAACCAATCGGCCTCCACAGCTCTGGGCCAAGATGTGGTAAGGTTTGCATTTTATAGCATCTAATGTTCAGTGCAGTAACTAGCAAAGAGACTACTGGTCAACCACAGGGTTCTCGTGTCGTTGTATTTCCAAGTTGTGTTCCAGTGCCTGTACTGGTTGGTGCTCAGTACATGGGCAAATGTTACATATGACCAGTAGTGACATAAAAAGAGTGACATTACACAAGCTTTTGCCTTGTTTATTCCTAGTCTCTGGGGACATGAATGGGCATCTTGGCATGTCACCTGTTGGAAGGGAGTTGGCAGGAACAGCATGAGGAAGGGAAGGAGCTCTGCCTTCAACTTCCCTGGACCCCAAAGTAGGATGTCTACCCACTGCAGGAAGCTCAGGATTGGAGCAATCCTGGCCCAGCACATAGAGGAGGAGCCTATTAGATCTCCCCTCCAAGTCAATCGGCTCTTCTAGAGAAAACTAGGAGGGCTCCACTGGAGCTGCCTGAGGGCTCCTCTCAGCCTTGCACTCACTGCCTTCTCCCTTCTGTGACATCTGGGTTGCAGCTGCCATTTGTCTTCCTTGCCCACCAGTCTCCTGGCACTGTGGGGGACCAGCTGCTCCACGCTGCTTATCACCCCCCCAGTGCCCCCAAGGGATTACAAAGGAATCTCCCAGGAGGCATAAAACGAGGACCCCCAGCTTCTGCCGCCAGAGGATACTGTGAGTTCTACTGTCCTCTAATAGACGGCTTTTTCAAGCAGCAGAAACTTGGGCTGGGGAGATAAACAGGCAGCAGTAGCCCAATTGCTGGTTGGTTAGTGACTTATTCCCACTACCCTGACCCTGAAAATTCCCCAAGCACCAGGACCCAGGGGGCACAGCCCGAGGCCATCCTGGGTCAGCTCCAAGGCCTTGGTCAAACTTCAGGGCTCAGGGTCCTCCTGGAGTGTCCTCCACCAGGTCCACTGGAACTGTCCTCAGTGCGTCACCCTTGGTGGCTATGCCCTCCCTCAAGGGAGGGTGCTGGCCTTGGAGATCCCTGGTGTCTCCCAACAGCTGTCCAGTGCTGCCACTGTTTTTCATTTGTTGACCGAATCTCTGCCCTACTTCCAGAAGTGGTTCCCAAATGCGTACTTTGGGGGAGTGGCTTTTTTAAAATGGTAAAATATACATGACCAAAAAAATCACTTTAACCATTTTTAAGTGTAATTCAGTGACATTAAGTACATCCAGCAGGGAAGGAGCACACCAGGGTTATTTACAAAGCAGAGCTTCTCCTTTAAAAAGCATAGGGATTTTATTCAAAGAGTCATTACATATTCATATGGGAAAGCATATGTACACGTAGGGACACTTCTGAGCATGCTCCATTTGAGATGCGCCCTTCTGAGCATGCTCCATGTAAGATGCACACTTCTGAGCATGCTCCACTTAAGATATACACTTCCGAGCATGCTCAGTTTAAGGTCCTAGAACCCATGGAAACAAGGAAAGATGGCTGTCATGAACACATCTGGGCATGCTCAGTTTGGTACTAGATTGGGCAAAGATTACTTTAGGTCACCTAAAAGAGTCAGAGTAGCTCAGGTGATCTTGGCTAATTCTTTCTAAGTTTCTGGAAAAAAATCTTAGCCAAAATAAAAAAGCGGACTACTTTGAGGGTACATTAACACTTAAAAGGACAGCAGCTTTCTCACCTGTATGTATAGAAGTTTGCCCCTCATAGCGACTGCCTTGCTTAGCAGCTACCTGTCCCAAGCTGAAACTCTGCACTCATGAGCATGAGTTCCCACCTCCCTCTCCCACCAGGTCCTGGTAACCAGCATCTATTTTCAGTCTCTAAAATTTAACTACCCTAAGTTACAGATGAGCAGGATTATACTTTGGGTCTCACTTGTTTTAGTTTGCAGTGTTTCCAAAATTCATCCACGTTGCAGTGTGTCACGATTTCATCGCTGTCTAAGGTTGAACGCTATTCCGTGGTACATCTGTACCGCGTTTTGTTGATGCACCCATCTGTCCTTAGACGTGTCACCAAGTTGCTTCTGTCTGATGTTGTAAGAAATGCTGACGAATGAAGCCGCGCACATTGTTGAGCTTATTAGTTTCAGTCCTTGAGCTACGTTCCTTTGTGAACCTATTTGCCGGATCGTTCATTAATTCCATGTTTAGTTTTTGAAGAATGGCCAAGCTGTTTCCCGTAGCAGCTGCACCATTGTGTATTACCACCAGCAATGAACAAGGGTTGCAGTTTCTCCTCACCAACACTACTTAGCTCCTATAAATAAAACAAAAAAAAGCCATTCTAATGGGCATGAGTTTGATTTGCATCTCCCTAACGTTTAATGATGCTAAGAGTCCTTTCCTGTGCTTCATGGGCATTTGCGTATCTGCGGTGGAGAACGCCTGTTCCTTTCTTCGTTTTCACCCTGGGCTGTCTGTACCTTGGTGATGAGTTGTCCGCTGTGTTTTTAGTCTAGACTGAGACAACCTCACCGGGAGACACCGCTGTCACTGAACGTGACTGAGCTCCTAAAAGGCCACACACCGAAGTGTGTGCCCCTTGATGCCGCCGCCACACAGTTCCCGGAACGGAACTGAGGGTCTGAGAGAGCATCCAGCTCAGTGTCCCACGGCAGCAACATTAACAGAAACGGCGCTGGAGGGCAGGAGCGGCCTGGCGGGCCACGGGTTCGGGCATCACATGCAGCAGCCGTTTTCAAGGCAGCCACCACTGCACTCCTGGGTGCGCACCCCCAAGACAGGCCTGGCCCTGGGCCTGGGGGTCCACAGCCGCAGCCGGGTACACATTACCATCACGGGGGCAAGGGCGCCACTTCTCACCCCCTTGCAGCAAGACCTGCTGGGAAAGAGGAAGGGGTGGGGCGTGGCATCAGCATTTTTAAAAAGTGTCCAAAATCAGACAGTGTGATCCAATTTTTGGTTTTGGTTTTTTGAGATAGGGTCTCCCTTCGGAGTCCAGGGTGGCCTTAAACTCACCACATAGCCCAGGCTGACCTCCCACTTTCAAGGATCCTCCTGCCTCAGCCTCCGGAGTGCATGCATCACCACAACTGGCAAACACGCCTTGCCTGACTCAGCTGGAAAGATACTCCTCGGATTTTGTTCCGCGCTTCCGCTTTGGTGCAAAGGTGGGCGGGGCACCGCGTGCGACCCTGGCCCGCAGCGTCGTCCTCCTCGGGTCCTGTCCCGCGCCCGGCCGCGAGCCCCGCTCTAAAGTAAACACCGCGGGTGGCGGGACCGGTGCAGCCCGACCCGACCGCTCACCTGCGCTGGGCCATGGCCGAGGGGCCCGCGGACCCCAGGGGCCTGCACGGCCTCATCCTGCGGTGGTGAGCGCAGGGCCCTGGGGCGGAGGAGGGGAGGGGCCGGGGATGAGGAGCAACGCCTCCCCTCCCGGAGCTGCTGCCCAGGACCTGGGACCAAAGCCGAGGGCAGGGGGCGGGGCCCCAGAGGAAGTCCCAAAGGGCGGCGCCTTGGTACTCAGCCACATCCCCAGCCCATTCATTTGGTGTGTGCGATCCTCCTGCCTCAGCCTCCCAAAGCGTCTTTTAAAGTTGGCCGCCAGAGCCCAGACAGAGCGCGGGTGTGGAAACCACACACACACACACACACACACACACACACACACACACACACACTCTCACACACACACACACACACTCACACTTCTGTAAGAGCGTCTGGGTCGGGAGCCAGCGCGGGCACCGGGTTTTCGGTCCTGGAACTCCCCGCCCATAGGGGGCGCGTTTCTTGGCCCAGGGGAGCTCGGAGTTCGCTGGCGAGGGCCTGCAGATGTTTTCGCTTAGCGCGAGATCCGAAATGGGATGTTTTCTCCCTTAAAGCACAGCCACTTTCAGCTTTAACAGTGCGTTCCTCTTCACGACGTTCACTTCGTTTATTTAAATAGAGGCAGAAAAAGCAATCCAGGATGGAAAGACCCCTATCCCTGGGGCGGGAGGAGCTCCCGGGTGTGCAGCCGGCGTGGCGAGCAGGACAGGGACAGCGCCGGCCCGGGGTGCGGTCAGCGGAGGGCCCTCCGCCCCCATCAGGCCCGCTGCTCTTCCCGCAGGTCTCCCGGCGTGTTTCCCAGGAAGACTTTGTGAAAAGCGCACCAGTGCAAAGTAGAAAAACAAAGGGTGTGATTGTGCCTAGGACCTTCAAAGAGCTACAGGGTCACGGCTTTCCTCCAAAGGGAAATTTTTGTGTCTCAGTTTGCATGAGCAGAGATGAAAAAAAAAAATAAACTAAAACTCCCACGAAGAAATGGTGAAGCACCAGTTTGTACAAAGATGCGTCGCTGCTCTCAGGGCCCCACCGGAGTCTTTCTTAGAGGAAAGGACCTGGGGGCCGCCCTTCCTCGAGAGAGCCCCTCTGCAGCGCTGCCAGGCCTCCATTCAGTAAGTTAGGGCTTCCGGGGCTTGAATTACGCTGCAGAGATTTGAAAGAATGATGGGAGACTGGAACATAGCGGAAAATCCTCCTTCGGTGTTTGTGAATGGACAAGGTGGTGCCCTCCATCCCCGTAGGTAAACTGAGGCCAGTAGGAGGGTGAGGACCACTTTAGCTACCAGCCCAACAAACTCAAGACCTGTGCCCCCACTCCGGCCCTTCTGGCCTCCGAGCAACAAGCCCAGCCCTGACAGTCCCCGAAGGCAGTGCAGGTGTCTCAGTGGAGGGGCCTCAGCTTGTGGAGGAGGCTGCCCGGGCACAGGGTTTGCATAGGTGGGCAGACACTGGCATGGAAACCCAGCCCTGAGGCTTGTGATTCCAGGGACCTTGGCATCCGGGGATACTGCAAGATCTGGGGAGACCAGGCCATGGGGGGGTGACCCCAGCAGAGGGATGCGGAGCCCCCAGGGCCTGTGGGGAAACCAGGGGAGAGCCAGGCTCCCCAGGGGAGGCCCAGGGACCTTTAAGTGGCGACTCATTGCTGTGTCGTCCATTCGTTAAGTCCCCGCTGACTCAGACATCAGAGCCACCGTCAGTGCCTGTGTAGTAGAGGTGACGAAGCTCCTGTCCCTGGGAAAAGAAGGACACAGGAGGATGAGGGCAGACCTCGGGCAGCCCTGAGAAGTGGAAAAGTGGGTGCAGATCCCACAGGTGTGACGGGGGGCCCAGGCAGAACCCAAAGATCCCCTGGTCCCTGAGCACGCTGAGCCCTGGCTGGAGACTAAAGAGCCCTGTCCTGCTTGTACGTGGGACCTTTCACCTTTGCGAAGCCTGCTGAACTATAACAGAATGAAAGTTTATTTCAAGAGGTGCAGAATCCAAGCCGAAGCAGAAGGAACTCCAGTTCCCAGCAGAGAGGGGTTCCCATATTGGTCTCTATAGGGAAGAGCAGACTCAGAGGATTGGAAACAGCTGACCCAAGGGGCTATGTGCTCTGAAGTTGGCGATCATTGTCCAACATCATGGCCTTCTCAGAGGGGGCCTTCCCAGCCATCCTCCTTGCTTCCTTGGAGACCCAGGAAATAATGGGGTTAGGCAGCCAATAAGGACCTTAGTGACCTGACCCAGGACAGACCTAAAGACCTCGAGTCACCCTGAGTGGTGGAGGCACCCTGCAGCACCCTTCCCTCATGGCCCCTGCAGTAGTTCTGCCTGGGCCCTCCTGACAGCATCTCTTGGAGCCCAGTGGACTGGAGGTCAGGGTCGCCTCCAGCAGGTGTCCGTGCTGCTCCCGTCCACCCCCTCTGACTCCCATTCTGAATTTGTGGGAGACAGAAACATGACAACAATAAGAGCCTCTGCGTGCCTGCCTGTGTGCCGCAGATGTCACAGTCAGAACTGAAACCTGCGTCTCAGCGTTGCAGAAGACAGGGTCCCAGTCCTCACTGTGGTTTGTCCGGTGCATGGGGACTGACACTGGACCGGAAGTCCAGCCTCTGAGCCTTTCGGGTGTCTTGGTGAGGTGTGTTCCTGCTGCCCACAGCCAGGCTTTGGGGCTTGGGCACCTTTCGGAAGTGACTGAACGTGCGTGGTCACAAACGGGTGACTCTCTTGGAGCGGCCAGAACCAAAGTTGCAATGTGGGGCTGAACCAGGGCGGCCCTTTCCTTATGTGGGTGCCTAGAAAGGATGCTGGGTTATCAGGTTAATAAAATCCCTTAGTTATTGCGGACTGGTCAGGTCCGAAATCTCCCAAAGGAGTATATGGCGAAGGCTAAATAAAAAGAGGCGAATGCAATGATTTCAGAGCTCCAGGAGGATCAAAGCCCTCTCACAGAATTCAAGATTCTCTCAGGGCTCACACCAGGACCTTCTCTGGGTGGCCTTTATTTATTTGGTTATCAGAAGAAGGGAAGGGAGTACTCAAAAAGGGCAGAACCACTCAAGGACTTCCTCAAGTAAGGTATTAAGTTAATCCACCCAGGAGTGAGATGCCTGAGGCTACAGTCTTTATCCAGTTGAGATCGGATCCAGGTGTTCTTGGCTGTGATCTTGTCTTATCCTTTGAGGCTTTCCAGCTTCATCTGCCATTACAGGTTTTAGGAGGGATCAGTGACTCACAGAGGTTCACTTACTATGAGTCTGTTGCCCACTCCCACACAAGCAGCCTAGGCTTTAGACAAATTCACAAGTAAACATAAAAAACCAGTTGATTAATTTAAGTCCTGCTTGGGGCTGCTTCGTAGTGGTCTCCATCACTGGGTCACAGCCCTTTTATGATGGTAACTGATGTTATTTTGTGGTGCTAGAGACCAAACCAAGAGCCTCCTGCGAGCATGCGAGGCAGACCTTGCCTGCTGAGCCCCTGTTGTTATTCGGCACTGGCTGAGTCTCCCTTATTCAAAATACCTGGGACCAGAATTGTTTTCATTTTGAATTTTTTTTTCAGATTTTGGAAATTCTTGCACACATTTAACAAGATGTCTTGGGATGAATCCCAAGTCTAAACACAAATTCATCTGTGCTACATACACCCTCATATGTATGTCCTGAAGGTAATTTTTTAGACAGCATTTGTGTGGTTTCATGCACAAAACAAGGTTTTACAGCATGGAATTTTTCTTTTGTGGCGCCATTCAGCACTCAAAGAGCTTTGGGTTTGGAGGAGGTAGAGATTTTGGATTTTCAGGTTTGGAAAGCCCCAGTTGTGGTACTGCTTGTCACCCCAGAAAACTGTGAGCCTAGTCATGTCGTTTTGAAACAGGAGGACAGTCACAGAGGCCAGGAGCGTCCGTGTCGAGGAAGAACAACTATCAGAAATAGAGATGAGAATTCACTTTAGGGAGTTGGTGTTTTGTGCTGTACTTTGGGGAGTCTGTTCCCTACTCATCTGCAGTAGCTCTTTATAAACAGAAGTGAGTTTGAATCTGATGCATGTCCCTCTTTGCCACAGTTCTCCACAGCTGGCCAGTGTTTTTCTGTGATTCAGGGTTTTTCATGTACCAACAAGTGGTGTCTTAGGAGCAGGCACCATGGCATGCCCCTGTGGTCCCAACTACTCAGGAAGCTGAGGCAGGAAAACGGCTTGAGCCCAGAAGTTTGAGGACAGGCTGGTAACACAGTGAGACCCTGTCCCTTAAGAAAAAAGAGAAAGAAAAGAAAAGAAAAAAAATATTAATGTCAGCTACATGGATGGATTTGCCACTGCCCCTCCCCACCGACAGACTTCACTCTGTGTTCAGCCTCCAGGCCAAATAAAGGCTGCTGTTTCTAAACTACTGTGTGGTACCTGAAAGATCAGGATCCCAGGATGGTGACACTGGACCCTCAGAAAAGCCACCTGCTTGGAATCTGTACTGGGCTGAATGACATCACCCCCAAAACTCATGTCCACGTGGAACCTCAAAGCATGGCCTAACTTCGAAAAACGTTCTTCACAGATGGAAGTAGTTAAGGTCACACTGGTTAAGGGTGAGCCCTACACCTGACCACAGGTACCTGGATAAGGAAATCCACACAGACAGACACACAGGGAGACAGGCACAGGAGGATGCAGGAAGACTGGGGTGACACACCCGCAAGCCCAGGACTCCAGCTGTCACTTGCAGCTTCTGGATCCAGAGCAGCACAAGCGTGACGATGGTCTTTAGCTCCTCAGGAAACTGCATTTGGGCCTCCACCAGGAAGCGAGCCCTGTGTCATTAGTGCCTGTAACTCTCTGGCTTTAAAGATCCCTCTGTGTTTAAAAAATGTGCAGACTGGCTTTGCCTATCGTAATCCCCTGGAGTGCACAGGGAGTATGCTCCGGGACCCTCTGGGACCCAAAATCCACAGAGGGTCGCAATCCTTACATAAAATGATGTGCTGTTTGCATAAAAGCTGAGGAGACTTTTCCCTGTGTCAGGGTGACACGATGCCTCACACAACGCAGGTGCTGTGTAAATAGCTGCTGCTCTCCATTGCTTAGGGAATGGCGACAAGGGAAAAGGTCTATACAGGTTTGGTACACGTGGTTTGTTTTCTAAATATTTTCCACCCGAAAGCCTCATGTCCCTAAATCGATAGCTAAAAGCCCATAATCAGTATTCTTCACACTGCCCCAAGGACGGTGAGCTTCTCAGGGGTCTTTACTCAGTAGTGTAGATGTATTTTACTCCGTTGTATCCCACACATGTCTGGTCATTAGTTCTATCAAAACATCCTGCTCCAGAAAAATATGCCAATCTCCTCTTCTTCTCCTCTGCCCCAGGTTGGTGGACAATTTCTGCATCTGTGAAGGGTACAGCTTGCCTCGCTGTCTCATGTATGAGATTTATGCAGAGACCTGTGGGCAGCATGCTCAGAACCAAGTCAACCCAGCAACGTTTGGGAAGGTAAACTACGGAGCCTCAGCAATGCTGCTTCTTACAGTCCTGCGTCACCTGGTGGTGGAGGCGCATTCAGAGAGGTGCACTGTTAGGCTGTTTCATCATTGTGCAATCATCGCAGAGTGTACCTACTCCAAGTAGGGCAGCTACAGTGTCACTGGGTGCTATAAACGTATGGACCACCATTGTGTCGTCCACTCAAATGTCATCACGTGGGCCGTGACTGTAACTGGGGGCATTCCGAAATGCATTTGGGTCTAACGGGCTCTCAGTGGGCAAGCTGGGCTTCATTCTGGGGAGTCCACCAGATGGTCAACATCTTTCCTCTGTGTCTCCATCTTCCCACACTTCGTAGCGAGGGACGGGGAAGGATGAGGAGTGGATGGCTCCCGTAGGGTTGTTACTATGGCAACTCCAAATGCGTCTCAGAGAGCCAGGTTTGCTGGGCTGTTTCTCCTGTCTAGAAATCCCAACGCTCTGCACCACACGAGCTCCCAGCCACTCTGGTAGTCACAGTTTGACTGCATCTCAAGAACTCATAGACTCTTAAAGATTTCCTTTGGAGCCTGTGACCCGCTGCAGGTAGTCTATTCAAGAGCATGGGATATGCAGCAAAACAGCACAGCAGAGAGTCTGAGCCCTTCTGCATGCACAGATGAGGCTGAGGACACAACAGGGAGCAAGGTAGGTGAGAACCCCCGCCCTTAGTGACCTGAGATTCCCGTGTACACACACACACACACACACACACACACACACACACACACGGTGCAGGCAGGCAGTGTCAGTGTTGTTTCACAGTCAGGAAAAGAAACCTGGGGACTCGAGACTAGCATCACCGCTGTCACAGCGTGAGCATGGCAGACCTCGCCTCCTGGGCTCAGAGACGGTGGAGAGCACCACCTGCCCGGTGCGAGAGCCCTCGAGAGCATCATGGCTACAGACCTTTGCGAGGACAGAGGTGGGTGCAGGCACACAGAGCCGGGTGGCAGTGTGTTTCTGCAGCAGGAAGGCAGTTCTCCCTCAGGGCAAACTCAGCCCATGCGGGGATTTATGGCTGGGCTGGCAGGGCCTTGGTGCAGTTCCCAGTCTGTGCATCCTGCCTGCTTGGGGTGGCGTTGGCGGGGGCCTCAATGACTTGGGTGATAAGGGGCTCGCTCATTGGTTCCTGAAGCTGCCAGCTCTGTTTCCTGCCTTCCTTGCTCCCTTCCTTCCTTCCTTTCCCCGCGGCCCCCAGGAGGACAGAAGTGGACCCTTTGTGTCACACTTCCATTACCCGTGACTCAGGGCCTGGTTGTTAGAAGCAATTACCTAGATAAGGACAGGAAGGAACTGGAGAAACTCATTTTAGCAAAGTGGTGGCATCTGTCAGACCACTGCCCTAAATGAAGCATGTCACCTGTCCCTCCAGCCTATGTCCCTGCACCCCACTGTTGGGGTCCATCATCCTGGGCGTTGGTTTTCTCCTGCCAGAGGGAAGGGCTGAGGTGTAGCCCACTGGTAGATCTCCTGCTTAGCATACACTAAGTTCTGGGTTCAATCCCCAGCACTGGAAAATAAAAAGTCTTAGAGCATTTATGTGTGTTGGCAAAAAGCGCTTTCCTAGTTTTTGCTGTTTAACTTTACTGAAAGGAGTCTTGCATGGTCTACAGTCACTGGGAGCTTCTCTCCCTTAGTGTTGTATTAAGAGCCATCTGGTTTGCATGACTGTCGCATACTGGGTCACGGTTTATGCATGCGCTGTCCATGCATGTGGGTTTGGGCTATGTCCCAACATTGCTGCTGTGAGCGCTCATGCACCTGTGTCTTGTGTGTGTCCTGTGTGTGTGTGTGTGTGTGTGTGTGTGTGTCTGTTGTGAAGATCTCCTGGCTGTGAATATCCGAAAGTGAACCTGCAGACCAGAGCGCATGTGGTCAGCAACATCTGAACCAAACTGTCCCAAGGTGGTTGCTCCAGGTCACTTCCACCAGCAGTCCTGTGGACAGTGTTACCATCACAGCACTGAGAAGTGTGCATCTGGTCTTCCAGCCCAAGTCCAAATCCCTGAAACCCGCGTCCTTAGTGGGTGCTCTGTGCTGTGACAGTCAGACCACGTGGTGCAATCTTCCCATGTGCCCGAAGCTCAACTATTGGAAACAACTCTGGTCTCCTTGTCTTCCCCTCTCTATGTCAACATGGATGTGGCCTCCCTTCCTGCCCACTTCATGATTCTGTATGTTGAAGAGATCTGAAAAGTCTCTCCACGGTGCCATCCAGAGCCTTGGGGTCAGCAGGGAGCGGAGCACTTCGCTTTTCTCTGTTTTGGTGTTCCTCCTCCTCCTCCTGCTCCTGCTCCTCTCTGTGGCTGTATTGACTTTGATTCTTCTACTGGATAGTATTCTGTTGATTCCACTGTTAGCCTGTGGTCCACAAAACTAACTCAAGTGTTTTTTTCACATAAAGTAAAATTAAGCTGGGCCTCCCCGAAACTGCTCCCTAAACTGCGACATACTACGTGCAAAAGACAGGAACCTTCTCGTTACTGTCGGTCTGTTCTCGCTGCATGGCTCTGTCCTTGGTCGCTCGTTCTACCACTTGACCTGCAGCCCTGCTGTCATCGACTTCTGGGACTACCGGTCACCATGCAGCTCGCGTGTTTGTGAGTGGGTCTCTCGAGCTCTTCAGGGTGCTAGGTGACCTCCAGGAGGTTTTCCTGTGGCCGGGAGTCCCCGCCGTGTTACCCCTCGGCCCACATCTTGCCCAGTCATCACTCGAGTATGGGGAAACTTCATCTAAGGTCTGGCAGAGCTCTGGGCCTCTCAAGGCAGGGAGATGCCAGCTGGATGTGTTAGGGCTCTGCATGGCCCCTGCTCCCTTTTCTAAGATTTCAAAAACTCTTTTCTTCATTGTTTTAAGGTCTTCGGGTTGGGGGTGACAGTAGGGTATGAACGTGGCTTGTGCAGTCCCTGGGTTGAATCTCTGCCCCTCAAACACAATGAAAGAGGGTCTTACATAAGGTCATTGCCAAGTGCAAAGGGAAAAATATACAAGGAGACTGATGCAGAGCCTAGTACACCTGCATTTATTTTGCATTTTCTTTTTTTTTTTTAACTTTCAAGAACTGATGTATTTGGATTATTGTTAAATTTTTATTTCTGTGGGCACACATTTGCAGTGTGTGAGGATCACATTCACCATGGGGAGTCAGGGCATCACCCTTCACACCGCTTTCCTCTCTTCTGCCTCTCCCTCTGTGTCTCAGTCTGTTTCCCTTTTGCAGAAGATCCAGCTCCCGGCTTCCCGTCATACGTCTTTTACTTTGGTTTTTCAGTATTTATACTTCGGGTTTGTCCTACAAGAGAAATTGTGCTGTGCTTAAGGCTTTGCACTTTTCATTCTGTCCTTCTCTGCGGGTCCATCCCTGCTCCCGCGGTTCTAGAGCAAGCTGAGTGGGGGAGCCCCTGGGCCGGGCCAGCCCCGTGGAGCAGATACTGTGCCGGGAGCTGTGACTCAATGGGAGAGGAAGGGAGAAAGGATATGAACCCAAGCATGTTTACAAGAGAGACAGCAAAACCCCTGACCCCCGACTTCCTGCCTCCTCCCCGGGAACCGGCTGGTGCTTTCTGGCAGCTGTGGCAGTGATGGGTGACACCGTGACGCTCGGTCCTGGGGCAGGCAATGTCTCCCATGGGCCGGGACACTTCCGGAAGGCGGACTTCCTCTGTTGAAATAACATTTACTAATGTTTTTCTGACTAGGAAGGAATACATCCGCGTGATAGGAAACATGGAAATTAAAGAAAAGAACATTAAAAAGGAGAAAATGAATACTGGAGATAACTTCAAAGTGCAGAGTTACAGCGCATGCGTGTCGCTCCTGTGTACACTCGTGCATGAGCGTGAGCAGCAGATGCCAGGGGAGGGACCACAGACCTCACCATCATCTTCATTCCCATGTCCCTCCGGACGGCTGTGCCCTGCCCCACCTCCTTCCTGAGTGAGCACGAGAGCCCAGGGTGATACCAAGTCCCTCTGTCACACTCACAAGTCCCTCTGTCACACCAACCCAAGAGTGACTGCCTGGTGCTTAGGGTTCTGTCCCAGATAACAGCAAATCTGCACGTGTTGAAAGTGGAGCCACTCCTGTCTCCCTGGCTGGGCGTCTGGCTGAGGAGGGCCTGGTGCGGCTCCTTTGCTGTCCCTGCCCCCCACCCCCACCCACGCCATCTGACCTGCTAATGGGATGGGGAGGGGACAATGGCTGGAAAGTTGTCCTCTGCTGGTGTCCATGGCTGGGCCCTGTCCCCGGCGCCGCCTAGGGCGTGTTCCAGTGTGTGTTCCTGAGTGTAACTTGCCATCAGGCCATGCAATCCAGGGTCCCCTTCACCAGCTCTTTCTTGCACGTGCCCACCCAACTCCGGGCCACTGATGGGACCCAGCCAACCTCGGCCTGCAGCGACTGTGGGTTGAGCCCAGACAGCAGCTATCCCTAGACCCAGCCAGCCCTCCGTTTCCTTGCTGCCCACAGGAGTTCAGGCTGAGGCCAGACTCAAGCAAGAGGCCCCACAGAGAGCTCTGAAGGAACTGGAAGCGCCCAGCTTAGGTGTCAGGAGCTCACCCCTTCCTGCAGTGCTGCCCAGGGAGAGGCTGCACGCGCAGCAGGAAGTGCCTCGCTACTTCCTCTCTGACTCACCTGGCTGCACAGCCTTGAGTATGTAGGACCCAGTGAATGTTGGCTAAGGACTCAAGGACACCCTGTTTGTGGCCCCTTGCACCAGCCTATCATATAGATACTATGTGGGGGAACACACAGGCAGACGGGGGGGGGGTGAATGGACTGACAGATGGATGGATAGATGGGTATGGGAGAGGATGACTGACAGATGGAGGGACAGACAGATAAGGGAGATAGAAAGACCCCCTCTGGAGACTTTCTCCTTCCCAATTTGATTTTGTCTCCTCTGTAGGCCTTGGGTACTGGAAGAGCTCTTATCGTTTCTCTATCTGCTGGTTACACCAGTCATAAAGACATCCTTGGTTAACTCCTTCTTCAGTTGTTTTCATTTGATGATGCTGTTTCCTTATCAGGACTGAGCAGAGAGATAAATACCTAGGTAGATATAAGATGGATAACAGATGCAGATGGAAACATAAATACATATAGAGGTAGATTGCTATGGATAGATATAAAGATACATATACAGATAGTTATAGAGGTAACTTGATAAAGATAGATATGGAGATAGGAAGACGTATATAGAGATAGTTACAGAGACACATAGAGCTAAAGGTAGGCAGAGGTAGGTACAGGGATGAAAAGACAGACAATACAACTTTTAACAGCATAAGCTCAGACTCACTTTTTAGCTCACAACCCTGAGTGAGTTATTTAACTATATTGTCCCACAACTGTCATCTGTGAGGATATTAATAGCGGTAACGTTAATAATGCCTACTTCATGATGTTCTTAAAAGAAATGAATGAGAAAGTGCATATAAAGGGAGTAAAAAAACCATTCTGGCAGACAAGGAATATTAACTTTTATTGTTAGCATGCCTGTTTTTCTCTCAAAATATCATAAACATTTTCACATTAAATCACTCTCAGTTGCATGTTGTACAATGGCTGTAAAAGCTTTTTGGACTCTACCATCATTTACTTAACCATATTCCTTTCTGGGGATACAGGTTGGTTGTAATTTTTCTCTGTTCTGAGCAATACAAACCTCTATCAGTACTGGTTATTTCCCTAGAATAGATTCTCCATTATGGTTTATGTCCCCCTAAAGCCTCATGTGCTCATAGGTGGGGCTTGGGGAGTGATTGCATCATGGGAGTGTGATACTCATTGATGGATTCGTCCACTGGTGAGTTTATAGCTAAACGTGATGATGGGAGGTGAAGCCTGGTTGGAGGAGGTGGTCACTGGGGGCGTGGCCTGGGCAGGTCTACCTCCCTCTTCCTCCCTTGATCTCTCTGCTTCATGTCCACCCTGCCATGAGCAAGCCTCCCCTGCCATGCTTCCCTGCCTTGGAGCTAGCTGACTATGGACTGAAATCTTTACAAAGTGTGAGCTAAAATAAACCTTTCTTCCTTTAAATTGAGGGTATTGGGTATTGCATCTCAGCATCAAGAAAGTAACTAAGACACCTGCCATATTGCTCCCCATATCAAATTGTAAACCATTATAATCAGCTCACCACCCCGTGACAATTCATGATATTCTTACACAAACCCATGTATTCCTATTCAGGAGACGTTTATTCAGTGAAAGCAATATTCAGCCACTTCCGCTGCACTTGTCAGATTACTAGAGAAGTTAAGTACTGTACTTTTGCACAAGCATTGGTCATGGGAATCTCACATGTGTACACATTATCACCAGACGGTTCTCTGCTAGAGTACAGGGTGACCACTCCTTCCCCCAAATGCTTGGAACTAGAGGTGCTTCAGATTTTGCAAGGTTGTAATGAGATATCTTGTGGAGAAGGTGAGACCTAAATCTAAATTTGAAATTCAGTTCTGTTTCACACACTCCTTATGCACATAGCCTGAAGGTAATTTTACACACTAGTTTAACCTTGTGCTTGGAACACAATTTTACAGTGGGGAATTTTCTACTTATGGCATCTTATCAGTGCTTAAAATGTTTCAGATTTGGGACATTTTTGAATCTGACTTTTCAGATTAGATATGTTTGATTTGAATTTGTTTTTTTCCTAGTGATTGGTAGAAGCTCTCTCTGTCGTACAACTTATTTAACTTCATTGTATTTTTTGCAAGTAATTACCTCAGGGGTTTTTTTTCATTTTAACTGTAGCATACCTGCTCATGAATGAAATCACAGGATAATCTGAAGCTAGAGTTATTCAGTAATATATAATAATGTACAGATTATTATGTTGCCAGCAAACCCAAAAGTTCACTTCTGCATCTCTGAAATACGGCATCATTTCCCAGGGCGTCACATCTGAGCTCCTGCCATGCTTTCCAATAATTTCTTTAGGTACCTAGTATTTGCATCTTGATTTTATTTTACAATGAAACAGGAAGATTTTGAATGATTTTCTTAAGATGATTTGTTGGCGATAGAAGCGTCTGGCCTTTCATTCTACATTTACGCTTGGCTGACTTCGGCTGTGACTTTTGTCATTTATTTTTCTTCTGTACATCTTGCGCCCCCTCCCTGCCTGAAGGACCCTTGATTTGCACACGTGACCACAGTGCTGCCCTGTGGCAGTTGTGCCTTCCGCACCCAGGCTTGTGTCGTCTTCCGGCAGGAAGAGTCGGACAAAAGATTTCACCGAGTTTCCTCTGAATCCTGCTCTTTGGAGCCAATACAAACGGAAGAGGGGACACGAGGGGAAGCCAAGCAGAAATAAGCTGCCCGGCCGACAGGACAGGAGCAGAGGTGATTTCAGGACAGCTCCGCTCAGGAAGGCTTCCGGTCCGTCTGGCGGTTTCACCACCCCCCGGTGCTCTGGTTGACAGGCCTGCCCAGGATGCCACGCGCGCCATTGGCTTCCTCTGATAAGGAAACGGGAACAGACTCTCAGGGATCACAAGCAGAACATCAGTGCCCAGAGCTGGAGATAAGTGAATCAGAAGTAGCCAGGGTGCTTCAGCGTTTCCAAGCATTCGCTAGTGAAGTCTTGAAACAGAAAGTGAGGTAAAGAGACGAAGAACAAAAAGTCAAAATTACTCACACATCACAAAAAGAGGAAAGCAGCACACTTGTAACACCTCACAGGATAGACTGCGGGGCGGCTATTCACAACCCCCATTTCCAGGGAATTTCTGATAACCAGAAGAGATGGTGACGTAAGATGCTGCAGGGGGAGTAAAATGCAGAACAGCAGATATGCTAATGAGGGTTACTGGTGATCTACCACAGACCCCCGGAGTCGTGCGCTCATTGAGGCCTTGGAAAAAGACCAGGACGAATGGCGCGGAAGTACACGTGCTTCATCTTGGTGCCGGGGACAGAAGCCAGGGCCTCCTGCGTGCTGAGCATGCGCTCTGCCACCGAGCCGCACCCCAGCCCTGGCACCCGGCTTTTCTAATTTTTATTTTTATTGGCACACGTTCGCAGTACACGATGATGACTCTCCTCACCTGGAGTCGGGTGCCTGTGCACGGCCAGTCCTCGTCCTCCGCGCGCGCCCCGCCCTCACGGCCCCGCCTCCCTCTCTTGGGCCCCTTCCCTTTTGCAAAAGATCTAGCTCCCTGTTTCCTTTTGTCTATCCTTTATTTTGCTCTTTCATTTATTTATACTTTGGATTTCTCACATAAGAGAAGTCATGCAATAGTTAAGCTTGCATGTCTGATTTATTTCACTTAACATGGTGATCTCAGGGCTGGGGATTTAGCTCAGCGGCACAGCGCCTGCCTGGCAGGTTCGAGGTCATGAGTTCGCTTCCCGGTACCGGACAAAAAAAGAAAAAGTTATGGTCTCAAGATGCATCTAGTTGCCTACAAATGCCTCAGTCTTATCCTTCTTTCTGGCAGAGTAGTAGTCCAGTGCATATAAACGTGACATTTTCTTTATCCACTTATCTGCCGATGGACGTATATAATGGTACCTTGGTTTACAAACTTTTTTTTTTTCAGTATTTTTGGGAAAATGGATGTGTTTGTGTTTGTGTGGGGAAGGTGGCCACAGTGGTGGTTGTTGCCTGATGTGGGGTTTGAAAACAGGGGCAAAATTTTGCCAAACACTTCCATTTGCAAACCAAATTGTTTGCAAACAGAAGCAGTTGTGAACTGAGGTATTACTGTAGGCTGCTTCCAAGATTTAGCTGTTGTGAGTTGTGTGCCTATATACATACACTGTGTGTGCATACACTCTGATATGATTTCTTTAATTCTTTTGGGAAGATGCCCAGAAAGGAAATGGCTGGGTCAAATGGAACTTCTAGTTTTAGTTTGCTGGGGAATCTCCACACCGATTTCCATAGTGAAATGGTTGCACCAGTTCACATTCCCACCAACAAGGACAAGGGTTCCTTTCTTGGAACGGGGGTTTAAAAGGCAGTTTTCTCTGAGCAGTGTGTTCTCTCTTCCAAACTTGTCTGGTCTGATTTTTTCCCCAAGATCTCACTTACATTATCTTCTTTATAATCAGGAAAGAGAAAGCGAACTGGAATATTCTAAGAGCAGGGAGTTTGTCGCTCCGCGTTGGGACTGCAGCTCCAAATCTGGCTTCTCTCCACAGCTCGTGCACCTGGCCTTTCCTGATCTCGGCACCCGCAGACTGGGGACCAGAGGCAGCGCCAGGTAGTGTCGCAACTTTGTTCTCTTTGCAGTGTTAAAAACAAGGATTTCAGGAACTGCAAACTATAAGTAACAGGTCTTACCAAATAATGCCCATAGCTCCAATTAAACCCTGTGTCCAAAAGCATTCAGGTGACAATAGAATGCAATAGAAAGTCACTGTATACGTATGTTTTTCCCACACTTTAAATGTTTAGACAAGTGAATGTCTATTGAAATATTTGAGTAATTATGCACATGAAGTAATGAATTCTCTTAGTTATTCTTTGAACTAAAGTTTCTTGTTCCTTTGCTGAATTTTTAAATGTTTTCCTGTTATAATTAGTGCCTATCATCACAGAATATTAGGTTTCCTTGTGTGTAATAGATCATGATCATATCCACCTCTGCCCTCCTTCCCTCCTTCCTGCATAGTAATAACCTCCTACTTTCACGGCGTCTGGTTTAGGTCCACATATCCAGGAAAACATGCAATGTCTGTCTTTCTGAGTGGCCTATTTCACTCAACATGGTGATCTCCAGTGCCATCCATTTTCCTGCAAACAACAAAATTTCATTCTTTTTACGGCTGAACAGTACCACATTGTAAAAATATATATATACTGCATTGCGCATTTGTGCACCACGTTCTCTTTGTCTATTCCTCTGTCCATGAACAGGCACTTCTCTTGGCTACGGTGAGTTGTGCTGCCATAAACACCGGTGTGCGGCCTTCCCTAGGAATGACGGCTTTCCTTGCCTCAGGTTTAGACCGAGTGAACTGAGCAGGCGTCCTGCTAGCACATCAGGTTATACGCAGGAGCCCAGGCCCACCTCCAGTTTTCAGAAAGGAAATTCTCCCATGATCAGAGGCATTATTACCGTAATTGTCGAGCAGTTATTACAATCATTTGTCGATGTGTTAAATCGAGGTGGAAACAAGTGAGAAGGCTGGGAAGCCGAGTTAGAGGAGTCATTCCCTCCCCCTCTCCCTCCAGCCACAGAGAAAGAGGAGACAGTGGGGGCTTTACCACACTCAGTACTGTGCAGTGAGGCGCTGGGTTCAGCAGAAGAGAGCGGGGCTCAGGCACTTGGGTCCAAGGAAAGTGAAACTCAGGCACCAAAATGAGACCGCAGTGCGGCTGCAATGGGCTGCTTCCTCCGAACCCGCAGCAGGTGGGAAAGCCATCGGGCGCACTTACCTACTTACGGCCCCAGCTCAGTGACCAGCGCACGGCGAGTATGAGGTGTTTCCCTCCCTGACTAGGCCCTGGGCTCCTCCTGCCACCCAGCATGGAGAGAGCTTTCCCTGGGTGGTGACAGGCATGATCACCACCCAGGGGAAAAGGTCCACATTCAAAATTCACAGTTTGGTTTCCACTGAATGAGGACCACTTTCCCGCCATTATGCAGTTAAACTCCTCACCTGAATGATCACAAGTCCAGGACTGTCTGTGATAGGAACGTGCTTGTCCACCAACCAGAGCTTGTTCAACCCAGAGAACAATTAGCTTTTCTGAATGAATGGAGTCAGTGGTGAAGTCCAGAGATGAACTCGGGGTCTTTATTGGCCACTTGCGCTGTGTGAGGCATCATTTTAAAGCTGGCCTTTATTTCCAGGTATCATTATGATGGAATCTATATAAAGAAGAGTTCTTTCTTCTATTCTCAGTATTGCTGCCTCCCGGGTGAGAAAAGGAGTCCCAGGTGAGTGTCTGCCTAGGGCTCCTTGGCTGTGGGTGGAAACTGTCTGCGTTTCAGTCGTATCCAGCTGGCTTCTAGACTGTTCCCCCATCAGTCCTTCTCAGGATAGGAACACACAGCACATCGACACCCCTCTGACCAGTGCGCCTTTGTCTGTCTCAGGCAATGTTATTGGCTGGGGAAATCCATTTCTTGTTCATTTCCTTGTGTTTTCTTCAATTGGATTATCATCCTAATTGCCAAAGCCATTTTTCACTGCGTCTTTGCCCTTCTCTGCTTTTCTGCATAATTTGACACAATTGGCTGCCTCTTTCTGGAAGCTTCCTTTAGCCCTCGGGACTCTGGGCCACCCATCCCTCACTCTCCCCCCGCCCCAGTGACTTTGCGGTCCGCCTCCCCCACTGAGAGTAGCATTTCCCAAGATCTGCTCTCCCTACTGCTCGGCTCTTTCACCCATCAGCTCCCTCGGACAGGCAGATGGCTCTTAAATGGTTTTCATTGGCCCTCACCCCACCCACTTCCTAGGAACTCAACTCTGGCTGTTTACTGGACGTTCCCATCCACACGACCCACAAGAGCCTCACCCCCAGTATGTGGACATCCAAATTTATCTTCTCCTCCCAAGTTGCCTCACCTCTTGGCTTCCTTATTTCGGTCTATGACACCAAAAGAGAGAACCTATACAGCGTACCCACAACCCCCTCGACTCCCTGGGGTCATAAAAACCTGTTGATTCCTTCTTTCCTGTTCCTTTGGCTCACACTGATGTTTCCTTTAAGCCCTTGTCATCTTAGGCTAAGGTTACAGGTGACCCCACGTACATGAGGGGCCCCAACCATCCAAGCAAACCCAGCTCTGACCCGGTCTCCTTCTTCTGCTTCTCTTCCCGTTCACCACCTGCCTCCCTCCCCAGCAGTGCTGCTGAACTCACGGACTGTCCCCCAGGCCTTCATCAGCATCAGTAGATGACTGAACGTCCAAATCACCAAAGGCACTTCCGTTCCACTTGTAGCCCAGCATAACCATTAATAGTGCCCCCTTTTCTCTGAAAGGTGATCGAGTTGGTCAATAAATTATAGCAGCCTCTGTGGTCACCCTTTGTCTGAGATCTTTTGGGCATGAAGAGCTACTGAGGAGGAGAGATAGAAGTCTCCAGAACGGCCACACATGGACACTTCCCCCTGATGGCTTAGTTGTGGAGCTAAAATGTGCATTTGCTCTGAGGCAGAATGTGACATGACAAGTGTCAGAAATGTACTAAAGTCATCCAAGGGGGAGAGCATGCATTCAAGGTGGGAGATTGTAAAGGGCCCGTGAGTGAGTTGGGCTTTTGGCCTTTGAGGACAGATCAGAGTTCTAAGTAGAGGAGCAGAGAGAGGCAAGAGAACACAGGACATCCAGGCTGATGCAGGAAGGGAAGAAAAGAAGGAAGGTGAACACTTGGACTTCTTCCTGCGTGGAAGTGCGTGGAGGAGCTATGATAGAGCCTGAACCTAGAGGGAAACTCAAAGGTCCAAGACCACCAGGCTGGGGCAGTCTTGTTATAAGCCCTGGAGAAGCTTCCTTTGATAAGCAGGTAGTATCATCATTGAAGCCTCCATAAACACAGAAACCACAGAGCTCTGGTTGTTTTTGTTCTGCTGTGTTTTGTGTTCCTCCAAAATTCACAATGAACCCAATCCCAAGGCAACAGTGGTAAGAGGTGAGGACTTTGTGAGTGATTTGATCACATGGACATTAATGCCATAAGAGACTTCCTAGAGCTGCCTGCCCCTTCCATCTCCTCTGCCATGTGAGCTTGCAGCCTTTGTCCTTCTGCCCTTCCACTTTCTGCCATGGAAGATCCAGAAGCAAGGTGCCACTTAGGAAAAGAGAGCCTTCACCAGGCACCGAATTGGCTAGGGCTGCCATCTTGGACTTCCTGGCCTCCAGAACTGTGAGACATGAATTTCTTTTGTTTACAAATTACTCAGTTGATAGTGCTTTGCTATAGCTGCAGGGACAGATGAAGGGGTATCCCCAGTGAAAGTGATGCTGAAGAACTGGGAACTGGGAATCATGGTTTAAGAACAGATCAGAAGGCAGGGGGCATGGGGCCCGGCTCCTGCCAACCCCCAAAAGAGCACCAGACCAGAAAGGAAGGAGGGTCAGGGAGGCCTCGGGATGGGGGAGCTGGTTCAGTCGGCATCCATGGAAGGGCGCAGAGGTGACTCAGCCACGCCTGTCCCCGCAAAACCTCAGATGCAACCTCAAATCAAGCCGTTGTGTTCTACTTCAAACCACCTCTTCCTCTTCCATCTCTTATTCATAGCTTAGTCACAGAGGAAAAAATTACATTCACAGAAATAGAGAAGTTCAGGCAGGGAGAGGCTACAGTGAGAGCTTCTTTTCAGTTAGGGTCAGATTTCTTGATGCGGAGGAGGCCTTCTTATCCCCCTGCCCACTGCACTCTCCTGAAGGCTCAGCTGAGGTCTGCAGCCTTTGTCTGCTCCAGAGCACCCAGAAGCCACTCAATGAACAGACATCTGGGGAGCCCTGCACACGATCAGGCAGGCACTCTGCAGAGTGTCCCTTAAGGGTCCCAGGGCTCTGCGTTGGTTTTGGATGTCATAGAGATGGGGCTGGAACTGGTCTTCAAGGAGGAACAGGAGGAGGCATTGCCATGTAACCATCGGGGAGCGGGAGCAGGAGTGCTACAGTGGCCAGGAGAAGATGGAGAGTGACTACTGATTGCATATGGCAGACTCCTTGGCCAAAACATGACTAAGCTGGAAATCAGGAACAGCATAACTAAAAAAAAAAAAAAAAAAAAAATTGTCAGTTAAAAATCTCAATTCAAAACTAGGCCCAGTAGTGCACAACTATAATTCCAGCTATTTTGGAGGCTGAGGCAGGAGGATTGCAAGTCTAGCCTGAGGAGCTTAGTGAGAACCTGTTTCAAAATAAGAAACTGAGCTCAGTGGTAGAGCACCTCTGAGTTCAATCCCCAGTACTATGGCACAAAAAATAAATGACACTGATTTATTCATGAGACGCCACCAGCAAGCACCGTTATGTACTCTGTGCGACGAATATTTAGTAATTGGTGAACTTTAAAGTGCTGGATGATGAAGAGATTTTTAAAAGCACAAAGATTTAAGAGTTTCTTACCAACGCCACAGGTCAAGAAATCCTACACGTATATGTTAGACAGCAAAGATACGGAGAAGGGCACATTGTTAAGAATCAGTGAGCTGTATTGGTGACAGTGTGGTCTGTTTTATTAAATAGCTTTTCTGTGAAAACCAGTGTTACAGATTCCTCTTAAAAATTATTAGGTTTCCAAGTGAAAATTTGTCTACTGTCAGGTTCTGGAAGCTGGAACTCGTCCCCTGTTCCCGTCTTTGTCTCCACATTGATCTGGTCCCCACTATAGAGAGCCCTTCCCGGTCCTCGTTGCAGCCCAAGAAGTTTGTATTTGCAATCCCATAAAAAGTTATTGGAATTCTAGTGAGTTAATTCCAATCTACCACTTCCAGTGCAACCCATGGCGAGAATAAAGCCACTAAGGCATATTTGTCTTCTGGGGAGCCAAGAGGTGCTAAGTCCAGCCACAGTGATGGCCACCCAGAACAAAGGCCTCGACACAAGGCTGAACCCAGGTTTTATTCATTCATGACGAAGGGAGTGGCTTGAGGATGAGTGACTGTGAGAACCGTGGGAAGTAGATGAGTGCCGTGAGCTGGGCTAGGCAGAAGGCCTGAAATCACCTCTGCCATGTGCAGAGAGAAGGATCCAGAGAGAGTCATCTGCAGAGCGCATTGGACATAGTATCTAATGTTTTGGGGTCAATGCTTCAGCTCTGATGTGTAATCTTTCAAGCCCCAGGAAGTCATAGCCTCTATTCCCAAAGCTTGATCCCAGCTGACAGCACGGAGCATTGGCTCACACATGCCGCCTCCTCTTGACTCACTTGAGGGAGCAAAGAGGGTTCTGGGGAAACACACCTGCCACCTGCAAAGATTACCATCAGCACCTGGCTAGACCGATATGCATTGCTTAAAGCCAGTTGAAGGGATAAGGAAAAGTCCTAGCCAGCTCTGTACATGTCAGCACATGGAAATAGGGTCAGGCTCGCTCAGCCAAAACAGAAGCACTTGCTCCTCTTTCAAGGAGCTGCCTAGGTGGTCCTCCACACCCACTACAGTAAGCCAGGTGTGCTCCCGCTGCTGTGGTCAGCAGAGCACAGGATAACAGGGCCTCTCCTCTGGTTGAGCTGTCGGCAGCCATAAAGACAAGAAAAAGATGAGATCCGAAGAGCAGAGGAGGGCAGCGAGGGGAGCCCCCCAACAATGTCATTTGAGAATAAAAGTGAATAAAGGACCAGCAAGGGAAAGCTGGAGATGGTGCCTCAGGCAGGCAGGGGAAAGAGCAGATGCAAAGGGCCAGGGGCAGGGATAAGTGCAGACAATAGCAAGGCAGTGGGGGTGGAGCCTGGGAGAGGAGTGAGAGAGTGGGAGGGGAGGACCCCCAAGCAGGCTGTGAGGGAGGGGACAGAGAGACCTGGTGGGAGGTTCTTGCAGCAGCCTGGGCAGAGATAGCCCTTCGGATTTGTTACTGGAATACTCCAATCCTCCGAAGCAGCAGCAGTGTGCAGCATATGCGTGTACGAGAGCAGAGACAGGCTGGGCACACTGTCAATCCAGCGCACTGGGAGGCTGAAGCAGGAGCACCACAAGTTTAAGCCCAGCCTGAAAAACAGCGACTGAGTGAGACCCTAGATTAAAAAAAAGAAAAAAGTTGGGGTAGGGAGCTGCAGATGCAGCTCAGAGTGAAAACTCTGTGCTTATTCCCAGAACTACAGAAAAAAGTAAGGAGGGTGGGTACATGCTGGCTGACTGGCTCCACCACTGGGAAGCTGTGTGGCCTTGGGCAAGTCACTCACCCTCTCTGTCTCAATTTCCTCATCCACTCCACAAACATTATTACAGTATCTAGTGCATGAGGCCATTGTGAGGATTAAATAAATACTTAGAACAACATCTGGCCACAGAGTAAGGCCACAGAGTAAGGTCTTTTTGTAAAATTTATTTTAAAGAGTAAAAGAAGGACAACACAGCAATAGGGGGACTCACTGAATTACAGACAAAGTGGTAGGACATTATCAATGGTTGTTATTTTACGTATTCATATCTTCAAGATAGTTTCTCAGGAAAACAAATAGACAAATAATAGTGAGTTACGGACAAAAGTGGCAGGAAATTATCAATGGTTGTTGTACTGTATCTTGGTTTCTCCAAAGTGGTCTCTAGGGAAAACAAATAGAGCTCTACAGGAGTGACCGATCAAATAATCATTGACTATTCTCGATGGTTGTTGTTGAAAACACGTAGTAACAAATGTACATCCATTTACGAAATAGCATAGGAACAATACAAACATTACAGAGTTATGGACAGATTGGTAGGAAATCATCACTGGCTGCTGCAATACATGCAATACACTGCATCCTCACAGTGGTTTCTCAGGAAAACAAAGATATGCAAGAAAGATCCAACAAGTAGTTACAGCCCAAGGGTTGCGAAAAATAGCGGATTACCTCCTCATCAGTGCTTCCCTCACTGAGGTGTGACGGCTGGAAGGAAGGCCAGGACTGAAAAGAAGGACCAAGAGACCAGCACCAGTGTCCAGCAACGGGCCATCCACTTTTTCCTCTATAGTCATGATTTCTCAGGGTTCCTCCTCAGAGACAACGGTCCTTCTCCATGAAGGCGGTTCTACAGGATCTGAATATCGGGCACCCATGTAACCCATGAAGTCTCGGTGCAGTCCTCTCCAGAGCTCCACTCGCTCCTCCATCACAGCCTGTACAGTTAGGGGGAGACTGGCCTCCAGGGGTCTCCCAGGGTATTGCGCCAGGTCCTCCTGGTTTCCGGCTCCCGAATGGCTCCCGCGTCCCCAGTCAGCCTGACCTCTGAGTCGTCGGGCATCAGTACTCTCGAGTTCTCCGAGTCCTTGTTCAGCAGCTGCTCCTCCACTGGCTCCGGACCTCTCTGGCTCTCAAGGGCAGGGCCAAGAGCGACCCGCCGTGTGGCATGTTTTCCCAGAGGTTTCTCCGTGTCAGGATGGTTCATGCACGTCTCCAGGCAGGCCTATTGTGTTGGTGCTTCTCTGTGGTGTGGCAGTTCTCGACCGCAAAGGTCTTTTTTTTTAAGGGCAGGGTCTTGCTATGTAGTCCAGCTGACCTTCAATTCATTATGTAGCCCAGGCTGGCCTCCAACTCATGGCGGTTCTCCTGCCTCAGCCTCCCGAGTGCTGGAATTACAGGCGCGTGCTCTGGGCTCTGGCGCATTTGTTCCATCCCTGAGTGATGTTTCATGGTGCTGGTACTGGTGTGTGATTCTAGCTCTGTAATTTCCCCTCGGTTCTTTCATGTGACTGTCATTTCTTTAGTGAGGCTTTCTCTCTTTCCCTTTGCTTGGAGAGAATTTGTAATTCCTTGCTGGAGCACTGAGAACGACTGCTTGGAAGTCCTTGTCAGAGAATCCCACTTGCGCCCCCTTTGCCCTTTGGCCTGCGTCGTCTCTCTCAGATCGAGGCTCATCTGGCTTTGAGATTCTGGCGAGTTTCTGTCACCCCTGGACGTTGGGGCTGCGCTGCCAGTCGACTCCTGTTGCTGGTTCAACCCTGTGTCTGAGACAAGGGCTGTCGGCCTCCTCGGGCTGAGCCCATCAGCTCTGTGATGCCCCTGGAAGGCAGCTTAGCCTTGCAAGCCCTGCCCTGCTGCGCCCTGGCGCTCCCTTCCGGTCCCGCTGGGACTTCTGACTGAGTCCTGCCCTTGCAGGGCCTGAACCGTCGTCGATGGCCACGTGGGGGCAGCACTGGGCCTGGGTGTCCCTGTGCCCCTGGGGGACCCGGGTTCTGCTGACCCCTCCCAGGACAGCAGGGCACGTGGTGTTGGATGGGGACCTGACCAGTGTGGTTCTCCTGCGCCCCCCCACAGGCCAGCCTCTGCCCTGGGGAGGGCGGGGGTGGCCAGCGCTTGGGGCACCGAAGCAGCTGCTGTGCCCTGCTGGGTTGTGGGGACAAGACTAGAATGCCCTCCAGGTCGCTGTCAGCCCCTCCCTTTGCAGAGAAACGTCTCCTTCCCACCAGGAGCGACAGGGCTGCCAAGGGACACCCAGCCACCGAAAGTCCCCTGGTCCAGGAAACCTCCGTGTCCCGAGGCGGAGACTGCCCTCCTATCCCCAAGAGGAGCCAAGGCCCCAAGGCCAAGGGGAAGCCCCCCACGCCCCCTCAGGAGGCACCGGCAGGGAACAGATCCACTCACTGTGGAATTAAGCTTTTGAAAACCAAAGACACAGAGACAACCGCTTGATATCAGCTGGAGAGATGACACACGACCTCTGACAGAGTCCAGTGACAGCGTTTCTCACGGAAACCCCTCTGAGGGCGGGAAGGAGACGGCGCTGTGATTTTCAAGGGCTGGGAGAGAAGAGCTGTCAGCCACAGCATCTGTATCCCACTAATATCCGTCAGAACTGAAGGAGACGTAAAGACTTTCTCGCATGAAGGGAGACAAAGAATTTGTCTCCAGCTGGCCCACCTTAAAGACAGGCTAAAGGAAATCCTTGAGAGAGAACGGAGCCCTGGGGAGTCCAGGAAGAAACAACGCAAAGAGCAGAAGTCCAGGAGCACACAAGAGACCGTCCTGTCTCTGCGTGAGCTCTGTACGTCAGATTTGATGACTGAAATGAAAATCACAGCCTCTGACACTCAAGATGGTGATAGTGCAGCGTGGGGCAGAGAAGGAGCCCACAGGGAAGAGGTGTCCACACCTCGCAACAGCAGGTAAGTCACGTGTGCACACTGTGATACTCAGACGACCTCTGTGGGGAACGGACAGAGACCTCCCCAGAAGAACTCTGATTAGGGGAGGGCGCTCGGGGGAGAGCACTTGGTGCCATGCAGGTGGCCCTGGCTTCAGCCCGCAGCAGCAGAGACAAGAAACGCCAAAACTATGCCGTCATCCTAGAACACGTTCACAGTAACTCTCAGAAACAGAAGAAAACAGGAACAGAGAAATGGGAAACGGCAAACAGCAAATAGAGAACCAGGAGCAGCGTGGCAGAGTTCAACGCCAGTGTGCTGTGGTGACCTATAAGGGACCTGCAAACGCCAACCTAAAGGTGAGATGGGCAGAATAAATTTAAGAAGAAAAAAACATGACTCAGGTACACACTGGCACCGAGAAACCCATTTCAAGCTCTGTGACAGCCAGGTTGGAAGTAAAAGGCTGAAAAGATGAATGCTACGAAAACATGACCGGTGAGGAATGGCCGCGCCCATGTGGAATGAGGTAGACCTTGAGCTCAGGACACAGAGGGCATCTCAGAGCGGTGCAAAGCTCAGCCAATGAACGAGCTGCCCTCCTTCGGTTGCAGTCTGGATTCAAGAGCTGGGATCACCGCCGTGTGCTGGGAACCCCCAAGCCCACCCCCGCTTTTGGAATCCGCACAACTCCAGGACTTGGCATATAATTGTACTCCGCACTCCCTGGAGCTGGTCACACTAGTGCCCTCTGCCTAGGGCAGGCCCAGATCACAGGCTGAGGAAAAGGGCAGCGGGCAGCCAGCACAGACCACATGTCCTGCGCTGTCACTGCACTGAGAGTGTCCAGGTCCCCAGGCGCCGGCCAGGGCCCTTGTAGAGACCTCTCCAGGGACAGCGCCT
>NW_004955470.1:7135616-7166039 GCF_000276665.1 Chinchilla lanigera | reverse complement strand
AGAAAAGCAAGAGAAAAAAGAAAAACAAGACAGGCAAAATTCTGGGATTGGGGGCTAGCAGCCTCTTGGACTGAAGCCCCGATTACCATTTTCAGTAACCTTTTATTAAGAACAAAGGAGGCAGCAGGACAAATGGGAGGATATCAACAGGTTTAGCAAGGACAATCAACTCAGTTACCACAGAAATAAGACTTGACTTAGTTAGGATCATGTTATCATTCCTTCCGGCATATCTCAGCAAAGCATCTAGTGTTGTCCCGGGGCTCTCCACAGGGACACAGGGTCTGCAGTCATTTCTTTTACACCAGTGCTTTTGCTTGACTTCCTCAGGAATCAAATAATCATATGGCTTGGTCAGGCCTGAGGTAATACGTTGAAAGAGTAACCGAAGAATGTCCTTCTCCACAGGTCTCGCTATGCAGTTCAGACTGGCTTTGAGCTCACTTTGTAGCCCAGGCTGGTCTCAGACTCACAACGATCCTCCTGCCTCAGCTTCCCAAGTGCTGAGATTTCAGGCCTGGGCTACCATGCCCCGCTATGACTCACTCTCTTAAGTGGGTGAATTGCAGGATATGCGGATTATTTCTCAAGGCGGTTGCTTGAAAGAAAAAAATCCCACAAGATTTTTCGGTAAACATAGAAAAGCTTATTCTAAAAGATACTTAGAAAGGCAGATAGCTCAAACAGTCGCAACAAAGAGGAATAAAATGGGCAGAAACCTTCAGCTGGTCGTAAGGTCTGCTGTGTAGCTGTAGTAATCAAGACCAGAGTATTGTGGCGGTGTAGACGTGCAGGTCGATAGATCAGAGTAGAGTATCTGGAAATAGACCCACTCCAATCAGCCCAACAGATTTTTGACAAAGATACAAGAATAATCCTATGCAAAGAGGGCGGCTTTTCAACAAATGGTGCTGGACACTACATAGTAGATAACAGCATTGAACCCCAACCTACATTTTGCAGCTTATGTGAAAATTAATTCAAAATGTCTGGCGTGGTGTGCATACCTGCAATCCCAGTTACTCGGGAGGCTGAAGCAGGAGGCTTGCAAGTTTGAGCCCAGTTTAGGCATCATAGTGAGATCCTGACACAAAATAAAGTTAAAGGGTTGGGGATGTGGTTCAGCGTTTGAATACTCACCTAGCACGATGAGGCCCTGGGTTCAAGCCCCAGTACCATTTTTTAAAAAATCAAAATGGGTCACAAACTTAAATTTAAAATATAAGAATAAAGCCAGATATGGTGGCCTGCACCTGTAATTCCAGCTACTCGGCTGAGGCAGGAGGATCTCGTGAATAGACAAGCTGATCAGCCTGACCAACCTAAAAGATCTCATCTCAAAAAGCAAAACAAGATTAAATCAAATAAGAGTATTAACCTTTAAAAAAAACTAGATGAAGTCACTGGGAACTACGGATAGGCAGATAGTTCCTAAACCTAACACCAAATATTATGATCCATTAAAAAAAAAAAAATTAAGTCAGACTTCATCAGAATAAATCTCTCGGCTCTGGGAAAGCGCATGGGAAGAAGATGAAAGTACGAGATACAAACTACATGAAAACATTTGCAAACCACATAGCTGGCGGAGGCCTGGGATCTAGAATATGGAAAGAATGCTGAGGATACAGCAACAAGCGATCCCACCTGGAAAGGGGGCCAAAGTCATAACCAGACTCCTCCTAGAAAAGGGCCAGCCAGTGGCAGCAGGAGTGGCCCCCGCTGTTTGTCCTGACAGAATCCCCGCGGAAACCACCAGGAGCTACACCACCGCCTGTCGGAGCACAGACGGTAAGAGTCTTGATGCCACCGAACGCAGGCGAGGGCGTGGGGAAACTGGGTCACCCGCACATTCCTGGTGGGAATGGAAAATGGCCCAGCCGGACAGTTTCTCATAAAACCAAACATTTAGTTTCCATCCAAGCCCACAGTTGCACTCTTGGGCATTATTCCCAGAGAAAAGAAAACTAATGTCCACACAAAAACCCAGACGCACACGTGCATAGCAGCTTTATTTGTCACAGCCAAAAACTGGAATCAGCCCAGATGTCCTTCAGCAGGTAACTGGCTAAACAAACTGGTATAGCCACACCATGGAATACTACTCAGCAATGAAGAGGAATAATAGAGACACATAACTTGGGTAAATCTCCAGGGGATTCCGCTAAGTGAAAATCACACCAGTCCCGAAAGGGGATATACCACATGGCTGCATTTATAAAACATTGTGAAATGACAAAATACTTGAAATGAGGGTCAGATGAGTGGTTGCCAGAGGTTAGGGTGCTGGGAGTAGCCATAGCAAGAGACGGGTGTGATTATACAAGAGCAACTCAGGAGAACCTTGTGGTAAGGGACGTGTTTGGCATGTTGGTGGTGGATACCTGGATCTGCATGGGTGATAAAATCGTATAAAAACACCCACAAATGAGTCTAAGGAAGACCTTGGAAGTTTGATTAGGATCCGTGGATGGCATCTATGTTGATGTCCAGGTTGCCATAGTGACCGTCAGCCCTGTATCCCCAGATCTCACAACCTCAGACTCAACCATCCGTGGATGAAAAAAAATGGGGGAAAATATTGTATCTGTGTGGAACACGTACAGACTTATTCCATATGAAGGAGCCGAGCAGCCCCAGGTCTCTGCAGGGGTTCTGGTGCAGACACCCCAGGACGAGGGACCACTGTACTGCCCTCCGGTGTCTCCGTGTGCCCCGGAGCCATCTTAGACACGGAAGGGCTGTGAACCCCTGAGGGGAGCTAGAACAAGTGCCCTAGGGAGACCAAGCCATGACTGGACTATAGTTTTTGCAAAATGTCACCATGGGAGAAACTAGGCAGAGCGTAAAAGGGATTCGTCCAAGTTATTTTGTACAGCTGCTTGTATCTGTGCAGTTACTTCAAGAAAAATTTCAGTTAAAATAGTAGAACACAGGTAGCGCTGTAACCCAGAAGAACACATCATGGCAGCCCCCACGCAGTGTCCCGCCTGACTCGGGTGGAGCAGAAGCCTCGAGGGCTGCTCTTCTTGTGTGTGGGCTTCCTGTCTTTCCTTTCTTTCAAAGGGCTCTTGGCACTCTCAGCAGGTGAAACGGCAGCGTGGTTGCCGTCCCTCAGGAGACGCTGCACTGTCGCCATCCGCCTGTAGCAGACACGGAGCAGGCCATTAGGAGAGAGAAGAGCTTCCAAGGAGGAGGAAGTCGGGGTCCCTGGTGTGCAGCTGGCTCTGCTTGCAAATAGCCTTTAAGGCCGTCCTGCGTGTGTGTAGAACTCCCATCCAAGTACTAACCAGGCCCAACCCTGCTTAACATCTGAGGTCAGCGTGTGTAAAACTCAGCGGGGACCTGTGCGCAGCCACTGAAGAGTAGTGTGTGCGAATCTTACTTACATCTGCCTACGGAAGAACTGGGACGTGACTGGGGGAGGAGATAAACAGGTCAAGGTGTGGGCTGGGAGTGTACTCACCGGCAGAGAGCTTCATCGGTGCACGTAAAGCCCCGGGTGCAATCCCCAGTGCCACACAAGCAAACAGGCAGACACGCCTTGGGGTGGACCCTCCGGGCTTCCGAAGCAAGCCTCCAGGTCCCTGAGCTGGCCTCAGGCTGCGCGAGGACATCTTCTCTTTTGCTTTATTTCCTCTCTTCTGAGCCTTGTCTTAGAGAAAGAAATGGAAACACTAATGAGAGCATTTGTACAGAGACATTTGGCCACAAACGTGGGCTGGCTCTGGGGGACTTGGTGTGTGCGCCACCCAGCACCCAGAAGAAACGCGTGTCATGTAATTAACATGCACTTGGCCTCACGGCAGCCCGTCTCCTCCCTGTGGCTTTCATATCATGAAACCCAAGTCCCATCCGTTCAGAAATGGGCACACTCAGGTCCCTGGAGCCACCCCCATGCCCTCCCTCCTGCCCAAGTCCTAGGACACAGCCTTGCCCAGCCCGGAGCGGGGACCAGGACACGGACAGTTCCCTGGGCGTCAGCAGAGGTGGCCGAGCAGCGGGCAGGGGTGACAGGGAGGGACCCTGGCAGTCTCCGTGGATACTGCAGAGGGGACATGGACTGACCCAGGCTGTGATTTGTACAACGGATGAAAAGCTTGGGGGGAGGGGGAGGGCATAGGAAGAATGAGGACTTAGGTGTGAGTTCCAGCTCCCTGGAGGGATGTGAGTAACACGTACCGCAAACACACATGCATGACAGTAAAACTTTAGGGAAGAAGGGCACAGGACAGACATGCGCAGTGTGCACCACGCATACGGCAGCCCACAGAAGCCCAGGGCGCGGTCCTCCCGCCTCTGAGGGCCGCAGCTGAGACGGCCCTGCTGTGCTGCGGATCCGGGAGGTCGCCGGATCCCGAAGGGGCCAAAGGGTGGGAGGGCTGCGCGCGCGCTTGTGTGTGTGTGTGTGTGTGTGTGTGTTCACATCTTGGCTTAGCTGGCCTACCTTCTCCACTTCTCAGGCAAAATCCCCAGATAACACGTTTCAAAGAGAACTCTTTTGCCCGTCCTCTAGCTGGAGGAACCCGGTTCCCTTTCCCGCAGATTCTGCAGCCCCATGTGCAGGGCCTGGCTTCTCTCTGGAAGCTCACCCTGGCCTCGTCCCCCTCCTCTTCTCCAGCTGAGCACATCAAAGGCTGGAAAGAGCCTCTCGCGCCTTCCCGGCCGTGCCTTTGTCCTTCCTGCCTTTCTTCTGCTGCCAGCCATGAGCTCAGGGGCGGCCCTGGCAGCACGGTGGCACTGCGCCGGTGGCGCTCGGCCAGGCCTGCAGCTGGCTGATGTGCAGGGCCGGCAAGGGAGCGGGGACAGGGAGGTGGGGAGCAGCCCTGGCCTGATGGTGCCAGGCCCCGACGGCCCCTCCTAAGGGTCTCCCCGCCCAGCCGTCCCTCTGCTTCTGGGCCACGCGAGCCGTGGGCTGAGTGGGAGCCAGATCTCAGTGCGGTGTTAGCTTGATATACTTTTTAGCTCTTGGTGCTCAGGAGGTGCCCGTGCAGCGCCCTGCTTGCTGGCCCTGTCCACCCTATGGTTTTCAGGGCTGGTTAGAACTTGCTAAGGTTCACAAGTATGCATTACCCAGTTGTCTAGCAGCCGAGGGAACACCCGTGCGGGGAAGCGCGCCCCAGACGACTCCCCTGCCTTGCAAAGGCTTCAAGGCCGAGACCGCCGGAGCCCCTCAGCACATCGGGAACCCCGTCATTTGTCCCAGGCGCCCTCCTCTGCCCCGCTCGGGGCCAGGCAAAGTGTAGTCCGCTGTCCGCCAGGAAGAGTTGTCCCCAGAGGCTGAGTTGGGCCGCAGAAGGCAAGCCAACTCGGAGAACTCGTACTTCTAAGTTTCCCCCGGGTCATGCAATTAAGTTGTTCATAAAACCTAATGGGTCAGGACACAGTTAAACAGCAGAAGGGCAACCAGCGAGGCCTCCATGAAGAAAATGACCAAGCCACAACACCCCGCAGCCAGTTTTTAAAATAACACTGTACTTGCCTAGCGTAAGTTTCAAACAACTTTTGTCTTACTTTACACTTCTTCTGCGGTGAGTGTGTGAGTGTGCGTGTGTGTGTGTGTGTGTGTGTGTGTGTGTGTGATGCTGGCAGTGGAACCCATCACCTCACAAATTCTCAGTAAGTGCTCTGCCACTAAGTTACATTCTCAGGGGCTGGGGATTCAGCTCAGCGGCAAAGCACCTGCCTGGCAAGTGCAAGGTCGTGAGTTCGGTTCCCGGTACCGGAGAAAAACAAAACAAAAAAAAAAGTTACATTCCCACCCCTTATATTTTTTTATCAGACTTTTGTGAATCCTAAAAGAGCAGTAGAATGTATAATAGAGGAAGTCAGCGTGGTGGCATAGTGGGGCACCCCTGTAATCCCAGCACTCCAGTGGCTGAGGCAGGAGGATTGCCTTGAGTTCAAGGCTATTTCGGGGTGAGTTAAAGGCCAGCCTGAATTACATAGTGAGACTGTCTCAAAAAAGCCAAGAAAAAGAAATAGTTGAAATCAGAACAGTGTCTCCAACTCTATGAATTTTCTGTTTCTCTCACCTCACCTGTAAAAGAGGATAATCATTCTTACCTACCTTCTTAACAGGTTGTCGTAAGGGTTAGGGTCAACCAAGGGCGGCACCAAGCCATCACGAGTGCTTGGTGTATTTTAGTGGCTTGCATTATTGATAGGATTGGAATTACATAGGATTTTGTGATCAGGACGTATGTCCTTATGTGAATATATATTTACTATTTTAACTTGGTACCTTAAAATGCCCATGAAGTTCTGTCTCTTGTAGCCAAACCAAAGTCATCACCTGGTGGGCTTTGGGAGAGCCCTGCACGTGGGCCTTCCGTAGAGGGAAGGTGTGCAACTTTGCTGTGAAATCCGACTCCGGCAAGCACAGAACATGAATGGGGTTTTATTACATTTTTATCCTCCTACCTTGGTAATTGCTTCAAGTTGTTTCCCTGCTGCTGGAGTGATTTGCGAGGGCAGATTTTGAGGCCAAAGTGATGTAAAAGAAAGTCTGGATCAAGGACAAATGACGTCAAAGCCTAAGAATGTGAATGCAGATCACAGTACGGCTGAAGAAGGGAAGTGCCAAAAAAAAAGTATATAAAGCTGACATCGCACTTGAAAGACTCGGCGGGAAAAGCTTTGCTGGAAAAGGTGAACTGGGTGCGATAGGCCCACGTCTCTGTCCTCCGTGCACTTGACCCCTTTGCATTCAAATTGCCCATGAAAACTACTTAAAGTAACGTGGTTGGCATGCTGGGTCTTCGCCGCACTGAGCAAAAAGGGCATCTGCTGGGCCCAAAGAAACGAGGCTCTGTCCTCCACTGTCCACGTGGGTAGCCAGATGCGAGCCTGGGCGGACCTGAGCCCGTCTGTCAGCAAGGGAAGAGGATGCGGGCTCTAGGACAGTACTGGAGCCCTCAGATCCTGCTCTTTCCTGGACAGATGTGGCAAAGTGAGGTCCCCCAAAGCCAAGCTTCCTGGCTAGCTGCCCCCTAGACCAGGACTCTAGTTCCGCCTCGGTGGAGGGATTCTCAGCCTGCACAGTCCCTGCTTGGTTCTGTCTCCTCTCTCCTCCCTCTGTCACCAGCTGACCTGATCGTCTCCCCAGTGTTCACTTGGTAGTTCAGCCCTGCCTAGAACTAAGTAGCCTGGGTTGGTCTCCAACTCATGGCAATCCTCCTGCCTCAGCCTCCTGAGTGCTGGGATTATAAGGGTGCAGACCCACACCAGGCTCCCTCTGGGGCTCTTAGTCCTCACATCCTACTTTAGGGTGCAGCTGCTGAAGGAGCAACCCCTAGGACCGCAGATGACCTCATGGAACCGCCTAGCTCAGGGTCACTCCGGTGCCACCAGCTTCAGCCTTTTTCTCTGCATTATAATTCAAGGCCAGAGCAGCATCAAGACAGCAGGACCCCCTGCCCCTGCACCACCACTGCCACCACCCCCTGCTGGGTGCCCTTCTTCCTGGCCAGGCCAGTTCTGGGAGTTTGTGTGGTTTCACTGGAGCCGTAGTCTAGCAATGACGGTGCTTTCAATCACAGCCGGATAAATGTCCCAAAGGTCTGACTCAGAACCACACGGAGGAGATGACACAGGGGGCCATGAGCCTAAAAACGTGTGGCCGCCTGACTGGCACTTTGGAAGCTCCTCTCCTGGCCCATCTGGGCCCCCTTGCCAGCACACCACCTCCTGGGTGGTCGACCCCAGTGCAGGGAAGTCTGAGTTCTGGTCTACCACAACCTTGTTTCCTGGCCCAGCCCAGTCTTGCCTGCCAGATTCGAGGACAGCCGTGACTGCATTGTGCACACGGCCCAGTCCTCTAGGTCCTCTGGCCTCTGTGACTGGCCAGGGCCACCTCCCGTCCCCCTCTGCTACAAGGCTGAGCACGTCGATGTTTCTCTGTTCACCTGCCTTGTGGCTCAGAGGTATCGTGGCTGCCTGCCCAAGTCCAACTCCTGCACAGTTTTGAGACTCTGCTTGCGCAATCCTCTGAAACTGGCTGACTCTGAAAAGTAACTACATATGGTCTTACTAAGCCTCTTGTTGCCCCACGTGGTAAGCCATGCCCTTGAATCAGGGTTTCCCAGCGTGGGTGGGAAAGCCTCCCGTTCCCATCTTTGTCTGGCCAGGTGGGGAAGAGGACTCTGTTATGATGATCGCATTTCTCCACGGGGTGACATATTTTCTCTTTCCCACTATTGTTGTTTCGATGCATAAAATCCCCCAATTAATATTCAAAAGTAACACAGCTCCCTAGTGAGGACTTCTGCTATGCTGAGGCTCCTAAATGTCAGCAGCTTCTCAGCCTTCCTCAGAAAGATGAGACAGCCAGTGCCACCCTCTTTCAGTGAAACTTGAATTAGACCCATATGCAGCAGTGGCCACATGGCAGAAACCTGGGGGTTGCATTTAAAAAGTCTAAATGCTTGAGAGCATTACTCAGTCAGAATGAACATTACCCGTTACTCCGAAGCTATGCGAGTCCCATGGGAGAGGGTTGTGAGTGACAGTTTGGAAATTCCCCTCGTCGCTTCTTTAAGTCTGAAGCAGGCCTTCTTGCTTCCGCATTGCTGCTTCTCAGTGTGCAGACCATGCCCCGGGAAAATTACCACCACCATCGAAAGGGTTTAGTAAGTGCTTTCCAAGCATTTGCCTGTGATGAGTACCAACCACAGTGGGGTAATTAATTGCAGAGGAAGCACTCCTGAGATGATATGCATTCTGGCTACTGGGTTAACAAAGGATTAGGAAGGGACCCTCACACCTTATGCCTCAAAAGCCATATGCCTCCCTCAACATTTTTGCCTTTGTGTTTTTCTTTCCCAATAGACTATAACCTCAGAAATGGTAGACCTTGTCTATTTTAATCCTGGCTATATCCAAGAAGGCGTAGCACAATGCCTGACATGTACTAGACACCTAATAAATACTTGATGAGTGAATAAGAGACATATAGAAGCATAAGTGAATGGATGGATAGGTAGATGAATATTTGGATGGATGATGGATGGGTGGGTGGGTGGATGGATGGATGGATGGATGACTGGATGGATGGGTGGATGGGTGGATGGGTGGATGGACGGATGGACGGATGGACAGAGCTGAGTATACACATACTATGGTCACAAGTATTCACACTGTGGTTTACATATGTTTTCCATTAAAAAAATGTCAGGAGTAGCATGTTGGCATACTTTAGAACTGTAGAGAAATTAACCTCCCTCTAATTTTGTTGAAGAAAGCCTCACAAATGATTTTAAGACATCTCTAAGACTAATGATCACATTTTCCTAATTAAGTTCCTTTTCTGTTAGCCCTTTATTCAGTGAATGTTCATTTCTGACATTTTCGTCTTCCTTATTTCATCCTAGGCTTAGTTTTCAGTTTGTTTACTGTTTGCTGTTTTGTTAATATAATGTCCCAGAATCTGGGGTGGTGGGCTGTTTGTAAATTTTACCTGGAAATACTCCATCATTGTCACACCCACGCACCCAAGATGTTGTTGAAGCATGATGTGTCAGGTTGGGCTCTCATAGCAAAAAACCACGGCCAGGGGTTCCAAAGAGAGGAATTTACACCCTCATGGCTGTGGGTATGGAAGGCCAAGGTCAAGGTGCCCACAGGTGCAGGTTCTCTTCCTGGTTCTTGGCCCCTTCTCTCGGGGCTCTTACATGGCCTTTGTCGGGGAGAGAGAGAGACAGAGAGAGAGCGAGAGAGAGAGAAAGGGAGGGAGGGAGGGGGAGAGGGAGAGGGAAAGATTAGGGCTCATTTGATTTTACTATCTCATTTGATTTTCACACCTTCTTAAAAATTTTACCTCCAAATGTAGTCACTTTAGAGACTAGGGCTTCAATATATGAAACTGGTCCTCAACAATTCAGTCCACAACATACGACAATCAGAGTTCCTGAGACTCTTCAAATCTTTTTTTTTAATAAAAGGCTTTAATACAGAATCACCTTAAGCTTTTTTGGAAATAATTTCTACTAAGGATTCCTAATCAGGCCAGTCCTTCAATGACTCTAAATTCATCCAGTAACCACTCTCCTTGCATAAAAGTTTCAGGGTTGCGCTGTGAGGTTTTGTTCTGTGAGCGGTGATCCAGGTCTGCGCTCATTCTGTGTTCTTCTTTTCTCTTCCTTCGAGTTCCAACCTGAATCTTCCCAGCACTGTATCCTATACTTGTTTCTTCCTCTAGACACACTGTACAGCTCTGCACTAACTTCCTCACAACCACCTCCTTGTTTTTAAGTTGAGCTCTCTCCGGTTGGAAGGTGAATGATCTGACAGCACTGTCCGTGGTATTTTCATGCTGACCCCTGCTCCACGGGCTCGCTTCACATCAGCTCTCAGATCTTCAGGATTTATCACCGGATCATCTCAGCAGGCTGGGTTAATATTGCCACTGTTGCTCTGCTAGACGGGCTGCAGTCTTGCCTCGCTGTCTTTGGCACTCTTTGTACTCTGTGAGCTGCTCCTTCAAATTTCCTACGTTTGCAGCCTTCTGAATTCCCAGTGCTGGCAGAAGCATGTCTGAGGCCACCTCCAGAATCAAAGCATTTTCATCTGTTTCTTCTGAAGAACCAAAAGTAAGATAATCTTGTGCTCTACCTCTACCTTTGTTATTTCTTAAATCTTCATTTTCATTGCGCAGTAAGTGCCAGGTCTCCCGCAGCTCCTGGCCTTTCTGACTCAGGAGTTTGGCCACTGCCGCCGAGGCAGGTGCCCTGACTTCTGATTCCACCCACTGCTGCAGCTGAAGGCCTGGCCAGGCCTCAAAGAAACCTCCTCAAATGCTTTACCTTCTCACTCTGCCGATCATCCTTCAGGCAGAGTATACGTGTGCATCCTCCCAGGTCTCAGGGATCTGAGTCAAATCTCCTTTGATGACAACTCTTATGAGAAGCTGAAGAGTGTCTCCCTAGTGGGGTTGTATCCAGGCTCTGAATCTGTGTGCCTTGTTTGGAGGTCAAGGGATGGGTGAAAACATTGATCAGGTGGGTAGCAAACATTCTGCCCAGCTTTCCGTGACTTGGGTCAGAGCATAGATGGACACAAACCTTCAGAGGAGAGCTGTGGGGCTTTTGAGGGGCTGGGTGCACTATCAGATCTTCCTGTGTGAGAAGAAAGCCACTCTCCCCCCAGTCCCCTGCTGGCATTCCCCTGTGCCCTCCCATTGACAATGGCGCCTGCTTCTGGAAGCCGAGTGGCAGCCACCACCCTCCTCCTTTCTGACACCATCAAATGTGAAGACTTGTGTGCACCTGGCATGGACAGAGATGCCAGAGTCACACCCGCCTCAGCTCAGCCACAGCCCGAGGGCTCCCTGGGAAAAGTGGGCAGGAGACCCCCACACATACCTCTAGCATCAGAGCGCAAGGGGGAGTCCCCAGGCTCTTGGTTTCTCAAATACCCAGCATTAAAGGGAAATCGTGTCACACACACAGTTAAGATTGAATGTGTTCCCTATTATGTGCCGATGTCTCCAACATAATATATGAACTCAAGGCCGGGTGAAGTGACACTTGCAGGTCCACCATTAATCACCAGCCTCTTTCCTCCGAGAAGATGCTCAGCTATAACCTCAGACTCTGAGGATATTGTCACTTCTGGATCAATGATTTTAAAAAGTGCTTAAATCAGAAAGTAACAAGGTTTTGTTTCCCTGATGATTTTTCTTTTCCCACAGGAGCAAGTTGTACTCAGAGTGATATCATGTCTTTGCTTCCAAAAGGAATAACCTTTAAAAATAAATACAGGGTTGTCCCAGTTACAGAAATGGATTTTCTAAAACTCCAAACATGCAATCTCTCCATTTGTGGCTAGAAATGTAGAGGAGAATTTTGCAATAAAACTTATACCCCCACACCAATAACTTCACTGCTGAAGAAATTTCATTTCTGTGCCCAGAGACTGGTGTCTTACTAGAATTACTTCTCTGTTCTCTGTTCTTTCACAGTGGCGATATCACCTTTGAAAAATCTATTGATTATAACATCGTCCAACAAGAAAGAACTGTGAGTGTTGAATAAGCTGCTATAGTAGAACAGTGATGTTCAGTAACTAGTTAAAAGCAACTGTTTTTCTGCTTGTGATGTTCTTTTTCTGAGTGGTCACTCATTTGACCAGTCAGTCACTCATTTGACCTTGATTATTGGGTGTTCTCTGAGCAGCAAGCACTGCTTGGGGACAGGCGTGGTCCCTGTCCTCAAGGAGCATGCTCTCTAGCTGCATGTAAGCTAGAAAGGAGGATGTGAGGATGTTGAGAAGCAGCAGACTTTGTGGGAGGGAGGTAAGAGGTCCAGATGATGAGGGGTGTGGATGCCAGGTGGAGGAATTTGGATGTGACTCAAGAGACTGTCTTGATCCCATTAAGGTATATTGAAAAAGAGAATTACAAGAGACATTGACTGACAACCCACTCAGGACCCCTTCTGTTTCTCTTGAATAAAAGCTTTATTTTCTCAACAAATATATTCTGCTCTTAACCTCAAAAAAAAAACAACAACAACAAAAAAAAACACATTGGCTTTGGAGGTGATAATTCTGGGAGCTGTGTGTTCAAGAATGCAGGAAGCACCAATGCACCCAGGAGGATTGATGGAGTAACCAGGAGAGGTAGATGGTGCCCTCCATTGCATCCTTAGGGGCTGATATATAATGCATTGCACTAGTCACCTTTCTAGTATTATAACAGAATACCCGAGACAACTTTAAAAGAGGAAAGGTTGTTGGGTGTAGTGGTGCATTCCTGTAATGCCAGCATTCAGAGACTGAGGCAGGAGGTTTGCAAGTTTGAGCCCAGCCCAGGCAACTTATGAGGCTCTATTTCAATTTTTAAAAAATTAATGAAACTACTGTAGTAGTTTCTCACTGAGCTGCAGCTCAGTGAGAAATCCTTAGGTTCAAACCCCACTAACAAAAAATAGAATAAGAAGAAAAGGAAAAGGAAGAGGAAGGCAGAGGAGGAGGAAGAGAAAGAGAAGGAGAAGGAGAAAAAGAAGGAAAAAAAAAAGAAGAAGGAAGAGGAAAGATTTACACTGATTCACTGTTTGAAAGTTTCAGTCTATGCTCGATGGCCTATTGTTCCTGGACTTGCACTTTGTGGCTGGCAGTGAGTGGTAGAGCAAAGCTCTTTTCCTTGTGCCTGGGATGTAAAAAAGAGGTAGAGGAAAAGACAGGTCCACCAATCCCCTTGGTGGACACACCCACAAAGGCCAGACAGCCTCCCAGTAGGCCCCTCCTCTTAAAGTTCCACACTCTCCAATAACACCTCAGGTTGGGCCCCAACATTTAACACACAGGCCTCTGGGGGCCACTTAACATCCAAACTGTGACATGCATGGCCATGAAGACTGCATATACTCACACTGTAGCAGATAGTCTCCACCTTTTACTTTAGATTTCTGATTGTGTTGTGAAGAAAATATTTCAATTCGTGGCATCTAATTTTTTTTTCCTAGGGCTTGAGGTAGCTCAGGGATAGAGTGCATCTTAGCGGGTACAAGGCCTGGGTTCAATCCCCAGCACCAAAAAATTAAAATTAAAGTTACAATTAAAACTAACATAGAATAGTTTCTGAAAGGCCAGTTCCTTTTGGTATGTAATGAAAAGCTTATGCCTGTAAGTAATTTCTGTGGAAGAAGAGACACAAGGGTATTGGTTCCAGGAACTCATGGACTGGCCTTTTATGAATTTTTGCTTAATGCACTTTTATATGATCCTTGTGCTTGTTTCTTGACTGTCCCCATCCTACCCTGCCAGATGACTTCTGAGGAGGGAAGCACAGATGTCCTTGTCATGTTGCAAGGGAGGGATCTCCATAAACCAGGACAGAGCACCGTCTGTAGCTCCCTGCTTGAGCAGGCCCAGGTGGGAAGCTGGTGAGGTCTGGATTCCAGGTCATGTCTGGGCCAGATGTTTACACACTTTGGGTGCGGTGGGGTTTGCAGTGTATGAAGCCAGCCCAGAGTTGGAATCGAGGGCTCCTGGGGCCTTCTTTATCGGAAGTGCTGCGACCAGGCCAGTGAACTCCAGGAAGAAGCCATCCTTGAACTCCAGGAAGAAGTCCTCCTTCCCGGCGATTACCTTGAGCACCACCGACCTGACGCCTGAGAAGTGCCCACCATCAAAGGCGTGGAGTGGAGCCAGCCTTCTGAACGCGCTGGGACTGTGGCCCAGGCGGCGTCCACAGACAAGACCCTAGAACTGTCACCTCTCCATCCTCCTGCTGGAGCTGTGTCTGCAGACATTGACCGCCCTACTCCACTCCAGAATGTTCCCACCTGGCATCTTCAGAGTCTTACAAGCACATTTTTCCAGGGAGAGGGTTAATTGCTGGCCCAGATTCTCAGTGGGGCCAGGACCATGAAAGAATCCAGAGATAAGACTGTCGAGCAGGATCACAAGGCCCCCTCCTGCCCTCGTGTGATGCTGGTCAGGAACAAGGGGCCCGTGGAGGAAGAAAAACCCAGCAGGGCCTCATCCTTGGCTTGTGTGGCATCTGTGGGCAGTGGCTGAGAACTCTCTTCCCTCAGGGGCATCTTATGGACGGGAACCACACAAGGTTCTGCAGTGATTCTCTGCAGCTTCAGTTGTGGGCCTGTGAGAGCCGATAATGTGAGGAGGACCTGGGCACTGTGGAGTCACAGGGGAGACCTTTGCACTGGAAAGAGAATGACAGTCACAGTCCCCATGGCGGGTAGTGAAGTTCAAAGTCCAATTTGTAGGGATTATTTCATCCTTTTGTCTTCTTAGGGACGTTATTCAGAAAGCCAGATGGCATGTGCCTGTAATCCCAGCACTTTGGAGGCTGAGGCAGGAGGATCACAGCAAGTTCCAGGGCTGACCTGGGCTATATAGTGAGTTCAAGCCCAGCCTATACTACATAGCAAAACGCTGTCTCAAAAACAAACAAAAAAAGAAGCCCAAGAGAATCCTGAGGAAATCATTTCAAATAAAATTAAAACCCTTCACATGGGGCCAGTCACGAGTGCCCTTGCTCAGAGGGGCCAGCAGTGACCCGGGGAGGAACAGGGAGTGTCCCCTTTGGCCTCTCACCTTTCCTGTTGCTTGGCAGTCTGTAATTTCTTATTTCACAGCAGTCTGTGCCTCACATTTCTCTTGCTGGCCCTACCCCGGGGTTTTGGATAAAACGGACCACGTTTTATGAACCAGGCCTGAGGATCCAGACAGGACTCAGTTTCACTTCCAGAAGCAACCGTTGCATATACAAAGGTTGTAAGAATGTGTTTGTGACATTAAATTATTCATAGATAGTATTTGTATTGGACGTGGCTATTCATAATGACCCCAGGACAGCACCCTAAGAGAAACCCGTGGGGATCCTACCTTAGATCCTGGCCCCTCCCTGGTGGTCAGAGTTAGGGAATGAAGTAGAAGACAGTTGCTGGACTCAGTAATATATCTGGGAGAGTGCCTAAAAAACATTTACTTGGAACAACAATGTGATTATGACATGGTTTATATGCCGGAAAATGCATTTTATTTTAAAGAAATGATTGACTGCGTAAATTTTTTCCAGTGTGAAAGTAATTCACTACTAAAGACATGTCCGGTTGGCCTTCCTTTATCTGAAATCAGAAGATGTCCACTTTGGGAGCAAGAACTGGCAAAGAAATATTCCTACACGATGGTAGGTTTGAGCTGGGCATGGTGGTACATACCTGCAGTCTCAGCTACTGGGGAGGCTGAGGCAGAAGGATCATAAGTTCGAGGCCAGCCAGAACTCCTTAGCAAGAGTCTGCCTCAGAATAAAACTAAAGAGGCAGAGTGCTGGCCTAGTCTGCAGCAAGCCCTGGGTTCAATCTTCAGTACCTCACACACAAAAAAGGCAGGTGTGTGTCATAGGGAAAGCGGACTTTTCACACCATGTGATATTTAGGGCAGGAAATGTCTTATTTTGCCTGAGGACATGGTTGTGCCACTGGGGTCACATTTACCTCCTCACAAAGCCGTGAGGCCCGACAAGCCTGCTGCCAGGCTTGGTGGGGGAGCGTACTCAGGCTGCCCCTCACCCCATATGAAGGCCCTTTCTGCAGTGAGGGCCTCCCCGTAACAAAGCAGGGGACAGAGGCACAGATTTTCTAGAAATGCGCGCTAGGAAATGCCGGTGCCTGGGGGGTTGGGGTTCAGGGAACAGGTCGGTGGCCTTTGTAGTGTTGAAACAAACCTAGAAAGATGAGTTAAAACATCAAAACACAAACAGCCTGAACTCTCAGTCAGTAAAGGTCACATGGTTTGGTGAAGAGAAACACCCGCGGCCGATACCACCCTGCCAGTCACTGGGAGCTGCAGCCGGGTCTCCGAGCTCCAGCCTGTTCCTGAAGCTTCCCAAAAGCTGCTGTCACTGTGTCTCTCCTTTCTAGATGGGCTTCCTCGCTGACGAATACTGCAGCCACTGTCAAGACATTTTGCAAAATGTGAGAAACCAAGAACTGGAGAGGGTAGGTTCTTATCTTTAAAAGAAAGTAGGTTCTTATCTGTGCCTGGCTGTGAACCATTTGGCCCCAAGGGAGCCCTCCGGGATGGCTAGGGGGCACATGGCACCGAAGAGCTTGGAAGGCGCCGGGGAGTTCTAGAAGGTGGTGCTGACACACAGTTCAAGCCTCGGCAGATTCTCCAGGTGCGAACAGCTGATACTTTTGTGCTTTAAGTACAAATTCAACTTCTTTTTACTTTTAGATCCTCATTCCAGCTGAGTTTGAATAAAATGCTGGTAGTAACAGTCATCTTGGATTTTTCAATAATGCCGAAGAACTGTTACACACTAATGGAAAAACCAGCAAATGACCTGAAGTGGGAATTGTAGATTTTATTTTAGAACTGACTATAGGACATTAGTATGTGGCTCAATGACAGAGCATGTGCTTGGAATATACTTAGTACGTGCTTAACAATTTGCGAGGTTGCCAGGCATGGTGGCACACACCTGTAATCCCAGCATTCAGGAGGCTGAGGCAGGAGTATTGTTGTGAGTTCGAGACCAGCCTGGGCTACAAAGTGAGCTCAAGGCCAGCCTGAACTGCCTAGCGAGACCCTGTCTCAAAAAGACAAAAAACACAGCAAAACAAAAAAGCAAAAGACATTTGCAAGGTCCTGGATTCAATTCCCAGAACCAAAACAAACAAATTAAAAGGTATTTTATGGTGTTTTATGGCTATGGAAAACATAAATTAATCTTTTGGCCATAAAATGAAGATCTAGGGAAACAAGTGCACTGTCAAATGAAAATTTTTCCAGTGCTTTATTATCCTAAGCACTGCGACTTTAGATGAGAACAGTCACTCCGCACTGAGCACGTTTATCGCCAGCTCCATGCAAAGCATTCTAGTGAGAGGAGAGCAGGGAGGATGGACCCTGGCCCCTATCTCACGCGATAGCACAATCGTATTACAACCGTCCGTCCACACTCGGGTCTGATAGTCTTTCCTTCCTCTTCACCCCTCGTCAAATACTTGCTGAAGTCATACTTTTAAACCAGCACAATTTCCGGCACTAGGAAAGTGTTCTCCACAAGGCTTGAGAGTTGTACATTCTGGTAATAAAAGGAGCAGGATCAGCCAGTAAATGAGACAACGAGGGAAGTTCTAGAATAGCTCTTTATCATCTGCTTCTATTGTGACAATAAAATACCCAAGACAATCAACCTAACGTGAGGGAGGGCTTGTTCTGCCACCTGGTTGTGGAGGTTTCAGTCCCTGCTGGGGTGGACCTGTCGCTTTAGTGGAGACACTGCACATCACAGCAGGAAGGACCTGGGTGGACCACTCCTCGTGGCTAGGAAGCTAAGAGAAATGAGGAGAGATCTTTGAGGGCACAGCTCCAATGCCAGGCAGGCCTCCCACTGGGCTGTACCTCTCAAAAGGTCCAGCACCTCCCAGTAGCACCACAGGCCTGGGACGAAGCCATCAGCTGTGTCCAATCTGCAGCCTGCCTTTTTCCTTCAAGGAGTTGTCTTGGGCCGCATACATGATATGTAACATAGCTAAAGTGTATAAATAATAAAACTTCACTTGAAAATATCTTTATTAAAACATTTTAAACATGAGAGGAGAGGAAGGAAGGAAGGAGAAGGAAAGAAAGAAAGAAAAAGAAAGAAAAGAAAGAAAGAAAGAAGAAAGAAAGAAAAGGAAGAAAGGGGAAAGAAAGAAAAGAAGGAAAGAAAGAAAAGAAGCAGATATGCCTGCAAACACATGGGCCTTTAGGACAGTCCAAATCCAAACTATAACAGTTACTATAACAAAATACCAGAGGCAGGCAGTTGTATAAAGAAAAAGGTTTATTTGGGCTCACAGTTCTGAAAGTGCAAGGTCTGGGGACCTTAGTAAGGACGTTCTTGCTGGCAACCCAAGGTGGCACAGAGCATCACACAGCAAGGGAGGGGCAAGGAACGTGTGTGTGTGTGTGTGTGTGTGTGTGTGTGTGTGTGTGTGTGTGTGTTTCTAATACATCCACCAGCATTCAATCACCCTGGTGACTTTATCCAATCCTAGTCCCTTCCTGGGTTAGTCACCTTCCCATAGCTGGGACAAATTACCCAGCATCTATAACTTAAAGACAGAGTTTTTCTAGCTCATGGTTTCTGCGGTTTCAGTCCACGCTCCATGGCTTGAATATCATGGTAGAAGGGCATACAGGGCAGTCAGGAAACAGAAAGAGAAGGGAAGAGCCAGGGACAAGAACATACCTTCCCAGGTCACGGCCCAGTGGCCCCTCTCACCTGGCCCCTTCTTCTAACAGCACATTCAGCTGCGGACTCGTTAGTGGGTGAAGCAACTGATGACGACGGCACCCCGTGAGCTAATCACCTTCCATGCCCGTGAAGCTTTGTAGGGATATTTAGGGTCTAATCCATGCACTTCCCACAGGCCCACCTCTGGACATCCCAGACAGACTACATTTCCTGTCTCTTACTATTTCACAGTGGGGATTAAACTTCTGTATGAGTTCAGTGGGGCCACACCGTATTCAAACCACAGCAAGCTGTAGGTTAGGACACCTTGGGCACCTCGGAAGGAGCAGAGAAGGCTGGAGAGTTCTCCCAGAGCAGGCCCAGCAGGAAAAGCAGAAGTTCAATGGACAGGAAATGGGGTAGGAGAAGGGCTTCCAGGTAGAGCCTGTGATGAGGGCAAAGACAACAGGATGTTCTCAGGCGCAGTGTGACAGAGTATGCCTCGATTTATCACTAAGGGAGAGAAGCCGGAGAGGCAGAAGGCAGATAGGCTGCTGCTAGCCAGGGCTTCATAAACCCCACAAAGACTTCTGACTTATTCAGACAGTAGGGAGTGGTAACACGGGTCTGAGCGTGTCAGGAGGTTTTGCTACAGTCTAGGAAAGAAGGAATGAGCATCAGTCTGGGGCACTGACAGAGAAGAGAAAGGGAGCAGATCAGAGAGACGTTTCTAAGGTAGCCAGTAGGACCTGCTGACACCGGAAGTGGGTGGTGAGGTTGCTGTCCCTGCTCAGACCCGCTGACCCCACAGAGCCAGGCCCCAAAGTTACCCACCTGAGAGGAGCAGGCTCCTGTACCCTGTGCTTCATTTCAAGTCTCTTTGGTGACATCTTCTCTAGAACTGATAACCTTGACCACAGGATCCACCTCAGCGGCCTATCACTGTGAACTCCAGGGCCAACCCTAACTTCCTTGATGGCCTACACATGGGAATGGCACCTGCCTGGCATCACTGTGGGTCCTTGTGATGGCTCAGTGTAGCTAGCCTGTGGAAATCCCCCAAGTCAGGAGTCTTTACTAGCTGGGAACCTACATTGGCCATCTGGCTCAAGAAAAGATTCTGGAAAGGCAACATGGAAGAAACGGAAAAAGAAGAAAGCTGCCATTTTGTTCCTCCACAGGAATTTAGAGATGGCTTCTATGTAGAACTACATCAACTCCCTCTGCTTACACAATTCTTGGGAGACTTCCAATTTCATGTCCAGTGATGGTCAAGGCAGACAGTCAGTTAGGCAATGAATATTCATCCTCAGCTCTTGACCCTGCTTCTGTGGCCCAAGTCTCATCCTATCATAATCAACTAGAGCCCCCTGGTGGTCAGGAGTCACTTTCTAACTAAAGAAAATCCTCAGGCAGGTATGTTGCAGGTCCCATCCAACAGCCAGATGCACTCTGCCGGACACAATCTTCCCAAAATACAGTCTGGGAAAGCAGATGGGCAAAGCTTTATATTCATCAGAATGAATTCATCCCATTACCCTTCAAGGCTAATTAAGTCTACACAAGGGATTTTTCTCCAGAGACACAAAATGAGCTCACGGGGGTCTGTTCTGTTCCTTCCACCAGGTGCAGGACTTGCTTACATCTTTCTGGAAATCTCTGCAGCAAGACGTAGTGATGTTCATGGCCCTTCCTGACGTGTGCCAGCTCTTGAAGTCCTATGACGCGCAGCTGTACAAGGTAGGAAGGTGCCGTCTCTGCTCTGGGTCCTTCCCAGAAATCCACAGCAAACGCCCAGTTAGCATGGCAACCCGCCAGCCCACAGCCTCTGGTGTTCGTGGGCTTCAGGTGCTCCGAGGAGTAGCTATTGGAGTGCTGGACCATGAGCCTTTGATCTCTGTCTGAAACTGAGCTTTCTTGTTTTAATTTCCTCACATAAAGAAAAAGCCACACACACAGAGACCTGTGCTTCCAATGCCAGTGACCCCTGAATTGAGCAAAGTCCTTTCCCTGGACATTTTCACCAAAGAAGACATTTAAAAATAAGCCACCAGGAAAATTGCTTTGGTGTATGGGTCACAGCCAGGAGTCTGACTGGCTTTGTTTGAAGCAGTGCTCAAAAGTGGCGGCCGCAAGTCTGAGAGTTAGTTATCATTTTGGCCTAAAAGTGCGAGCTCCTTCTGGGAGTCACAAACCTTAACTTTTGTTATTTTTTTAGGAAACGGTTCTCGTGCTTCTCAATTTTTAACACATAAGTGCAAAACTGGAGACTGGTTTCCATGCTTGAGTCTGGTTGATGTGACCCACCTAGGGTTGGCAGCGTATTTTTAAGTTTTTTTGAGTCAGGGGGCTGGTGCTGTACAGCTCCTTGGTAGAGCGGCTGCTTGCATATGGGCCCAATCCCTAGCACGGAAAAATCAGACATCATTATTTGTAAGCTCCCTCAGCTTTGGGGACAAGCCCCATCCCTCTGGCCCTCAAGAGCTTTGGCACTGGGGGGTAGCAGCCCCTGTAGCAGCCGCTGAGCCACGGCGTCCTGATCCTCCCCTCGCAGGGACTGGAGGACCTTCTCCTGCATGACTTTCTGGATGACGTCTCTATCCAGTACCTGAAATCTGTCCGGTTATTCAGCAAGAAGTTCAAGCGGTGGCTTCTGAATGCTTTGGAAGGTTTCCCGTCCCTCTTACAGATCTCCAAACTCAAAGGTAAGTCCCACCACCCACAACATAAATTCTGTTATTTCTTATTTTGTAAGTATACAGAGATTGCTTTCATTGTTGGGGGTTGGTGCACAGCACGTGTACATAACACATCTCTTTACCTCCTCCCCCCCCATCTCTTGGCTCTGTTCCCATTTACAAAAGATCTATCTCCCTGTTTTCTACTATCTTTTATTTTGCTCTTTAAATTACCTACCCTTTGGATTTCTCACAAAGAAGAAACCCTGTGATATTTCAGCTTATGTGTCTGAGTTATTTTACTAACTGTTATGGTCTCCAGGTGCACCCATTTTCCTACGACTGCCTTGAGTTCATCCTCCTTTACGGCAGAGTAGCGCTCCATGGTGTGTACATACGCCGTTTTCTTTTTCTTTTCACCTGTTGATGGACGTGTAGGCTGCTCCCAAGCGTTAGCTGTTGTGAATGGTGCTGCCATACTCACGGGTGTGCACGGATCACTGTGATAGGATGTCTTTGAGTCTTTGGGGAAGATACCTAGAAGGGGGAATCGCTGGGTCAAATGGAATTTCGAGTATCAGTTTTCTAAGGAATCTCCGTGCTGATCTCCACAGGGGGTGTGCTGGTTTACATCCCCACCAACAGCGCAGTAAGATGCACCATTTGAAGCTCCCACTGTGGGCTGCGGTGCCATCTCGCCCCACACAAGGCCGGTCTGGCCCCGGGGGCTCTGGCTCCAGCACCCTCCCGGCCCCCCGCTGCTCTGTGTGAAGTGTCACTGCCTCCCTAGCAACCACTCCATGGCCTTGGCTTCCTCTCACCTCCAGGAACCCTCTCCCCACTCTGGCTGACCCTGGATTGTCGTCTCTGGGTACAGGTTGAACACCCCTAGTCAGAAAACCCCAAATCTGAAATACCCCGCAATCCGACGCTCCCCAAGTGCCAGCTCAATGCCACAGCAGGAGGTGGCACACCGGACCTCCAGTGACTCACTGTCACAGTCCAGACACAGGGCGCCACCTGTGTTCTGCAAGATGCCCTTCAGGCCATGTGTGTGGTGTTTATGAAACGTAACGAACTTCATGTTCAGACTTGGGTCCCGACCCCAAGGTAGCTCATCCTGTCTTTGCAAATATCCCACAACCCCAAAGAATCAGAAATCCAAAACACCTGTGGGCCACACATTGGGGATAAGGGTGCTGCCGTCCTGCACTGCCTGGGCCCTGTGGGCCTCCCGTCAGAGCCCGAGCCACGGCCGCTGGCCCAGCCTGGCCTCTCTTCGGCTCTGTGCTCTTTAAGCGCCGCATCTGACAGTCCTGACAGCACCCACCCTCGCCCTCATGAGGCCCCGCCTTTGCCCGCAGCCTCCCGTGCCCCCGATCCCCACGCCTGCCCAGCAGCTCTCTGGCACCCCAAGCTCAGCTTCCTCGGCTGTTCGCTCCCGGGTGGCACAGGAAGGGGCCTTACGGGAGAGGGGCAGGCATTTGTTTTCCCCACCACTCAGTGGACACCCTGAGCCCAGTCTCCGCCACTTGGAGACTTGGGGCACAGCCAGGCGGAGCGAGGGAGGGGAGGGGAGAAGACAGTGGGGGGCTGCGGAAAGACAGAGGCTGCGCTTGCTGGGGAGGGGCCTGTGGAGGGACAGAGGCCACCCCAGCACCCACTCCAAGGCAAGCCCCGCCCCCTGTGTTTATTTCTCTCTCCCTCTGAGCAACAAGGGTGCAAACAGACCCCAGCAGCCTCGTCAGATCCTGAGATGACACCATTTTTCAGTACACGGGGACATTTCAGTCCCGGGCACTGGGAGAGGTGGGGACGCACTTGGGCACCTGCGTCCCTGCTCAGCCTGTGCACCTCCTCCTCCCCCATGGCAGGCACCTGGGGACCAAGCACCAGTAATGGCCCCGTGCTTGTCCTCCACAGAGGTCACCATGTTCGTCAAGAGGCTCAGGAGGAAGACGTACCTTTCCAACATGGCGAAGGTAGGTCACAGCTCCGCATGGCAGGGCAGAGCAGAGGGCTCAAGTTCAGAGCGGAAGCAGCAAGTGTCTCCAAGAGCAGGTGGTTTCTGACCATCAACAGGGCGGAGGCCACTGGGGGCCTGGCTGGCCACGGGCCAGGAGACATAGGGCCCTGTGATGCCCCTTGATACACCCACCCCCTTCCCCACACGGCACCTGGGCAGTCTCTGTGCAGGGGAAGAAGCAGGAGACCTGGCTAGCCAGTGTCAGAGATGAGAAGGCATCGCACCAGATGCTAGGACAGACACACACAAACACACACACACACACACACACACACACCCTTGTGGGCTCTGAGCACTTAGTGTGTCCAGCCTCCAGATTCCTGAGCTCTGACCTCATGCCGGGCTGACTGTGCTGCTCCAGGGCTCAGGCAGGGCCAAGGGGGGCAGAGAGAAGACTGCACGGCCACGTGTGCATCTGCAGCCAACCTCGGCTGGAAAGAACCAAGGCCGGCGATGTTCACCTGCACTGAAGTCACACAGACTCTTCCTGTGTGACCACACTGGCCGTGTTTCCATCGCACTAGCCCCGAGCCCTCTAGACGGATGCACAGCATGCCAGAGGATGCCACGCCGTTTACACAAGGTCCCCAGCCACCCACGGCTCTCCGTGGGTGCAGGCCGTGGTCCGCCATGGATCCCCAAGGACAGCTCTGTGATGCCGGTGCCGGGCACGGCCACTCACGAATCTGCTCTGAAATCTAAGGAGCTGTCCCACACTTTCCTTGTGGGCAGCCGGTCACCTCACTATCCCCTCGAGAGAGCCCGGGCTAGGGGAGTGGTGGGCAGCAAATAAGCAAGGGAGGGAAAGCCTCGATACCCCCAGCCTGATTACACCGCCAGGCAGCAAGGCCCGGCTGGAGGGGAACGCTCACGTTAGGTAATGCGGAGGGGCAGGAGGGGCAACAGCAAATGCCACAGTCTGAGTAATCATCGTGATTCCCTCCCTGTAGACCATGAGGACGGTGCTGAGAAACAGCAGGAAGGTCAGGCTCCTGAAGTCAGATCTCCAAGCCATCGTCAGCCGGGGCACCCTGGACGTCTCTCCGGAGCCCATGGAAAGTGACCTGAGCCACGCGGAAGAGGCGGAGAGCCACCCGGAGATGAAATGTAACCTTCCTCCTGCACTTTCCTTGTCGGGGCTTGGGTGTCTACTCGGCACTAGCTTGGGCATCGCGGCCGATTTCTCATTTCATCTCAGCTGTGCTAAGCGTGAGCTCTCACAGGACTTCCTGTAGGGTGACGGAGTCCCAGGGAACATCCTGTGGCCCTGGCTTCCAGGATCAGACGGGGCATCTTGCTGCTACGGGTTTGCTGGGTGAATGACCCAGTGGCATCTGCTATTACTGCGTGCTCAGGGCCTCCCTCAGCAGTGCTTCTTTCCGGGGTGTCTCCCTTCTCTCTGTCCCCCTTGTAAAAGCGCAGGTTCAAGTGTCTCTTCCGTGGAGTAGCAATGGGATCCTGGCTCTGTGCCTGGCCGGGCTGCAGTGCCACCCTTGTAGCAGCATCGAGAGTTAGTTTTAACAGCGTGCAGTTTAGCAGCATGCTCTTTATCGCCTTGTGCTACTCTGCAGACAGGTGATAATGAAACGCAGCGATGCTCTTGCCATTTGCTATCTGATAAATTGAATTAATTTTGGAAGAAGAAACCTTCCTTCTGTGAAGAGCCTGGCCTGGGGCTGGTGTGCGGGGCCACTTGGCGGTCCGGAGCAGGGGGCATCTGCAGAGAAAAGAGCCTTGGTTATTTAGAGAAAGAGTTAGGGCCACTCCCCCAGCCACAGACCACGGGCACCAGGGGGCGCTGTGGGCACCGGCTCCTGTTGGCCCAGTGAGATCCAGTGGGTTTTCCTTCGGAGGTCAAAGCCCCCCTCCCAGACCTCTCACCAGAGCACAGCACTGCTGGCCTAGTCGCCGTGAGCTCCTTCAGGGTGTCGCCTGATCTGTTCCCCTTGGGCACCCAGAATGGTCGTTCCCCTCGGGCACCCAACATGGTGTTGGCACACAGCACACCTCGGAATTTGTTAGCTAGACGAATACATGGGTCCAGCAACACATAAAAGAACCACCCATAGATTATCCCATCCTCTTCTTTGACCTTGACATAGGGCTGACCTTGGTAAGGTTGTACCACTTTTTAAATACTGAGCCTGGTGTGGTGGCGCACACCTGTAATCCCAGTGCTCAGGAGGCCGAGGCGGGAGCATCGCTGTGAGTTGGAGGCCAGCCTGGACTATACAGTGAGTTCCAGGCCAGCCTGTTTTGCAATACTGAAATGCATCCATACGTGTTAGTAAGTGCTTCTGCCACCATCCTGTCCCTGGTCCCTGCCTTGGCTCTCCCCAGTCCAAATTCCCCCTCAACCATTCCTGGTCCTCCAGCCCGGCAGCATGAAGGTCAGCACAGACCCTCGCAAGCTTCGGAGCTCCCCACAGCCCGCTGATTAGTGGGACCCCCAAAGGTGCCCTGCCCAGGCATCGGCTCCCCGGAGGCCCCAGGTGGCTGCTGTGTCCCAGCACAGGGCCCCAGCTGCCCACCACACTGCCTGCCGGCTGCCCAGGGCTCCTGCGCTCCTTGAGAGGCTGCGGAGCTCGGCGGGAGGGCAGCACCCCGACAGCTGCTGCAGGTGCCCAGCGGGTGTGGGCTCTGAGGCCGGGTGACACTCAACCCAGCCTCAGCCAGGGTCGCCACCTCCTCTTCAGTTCTCTAAACTCTGCTCCCTGGGCAGCAGGGCTCAGAAAGGTGGGAAGGTAAGAGCCGCTTCTTCTCCCCTCAAGGCCCCCAGTGCAGGCCCATAACCCAGACCTGGCGTCATACACTTGTGCCCGATGCAGCACCTGGCCCCGAGCAAGGCACTCTCCGGCTTTGATGTCCCTGGGGCTGAAATGGCATTAGTAGCTAAGCCCTTCTGTGAAAACGTCCAGGACAGGTGAAGTCATGTCTGCCTGTGCAGTGAGCTCATCCGGAGACAGCTGTGTGGTTACAAGGCGGGGTTGTTGTCCCAAAGCCTTGTTCTCCGTCTCCCCAGGTGGCAGGGCTCAGACCTGGGACTGAACCTGCCCGGTGCAGAGGTGACAAATCCTTTGTGCTGGGGATGAGCTGGGGCCTTGGGGAATCCCTTTGCGTTGATGTTGTTTCCTTGGTTACCTAGGAGACCAACACCCACATGGGAAGGAGGTCTGCGGTCCTCTGATCCTCTCCATGTTCGTGTTTGTTTGTTTTTGTAGGTTTAAGCTGTTTAATTTCTTTGCTGGGAACATCAGCAGATCTCAGCGTATTCCTGAATTGTCTGTCTTCAAATCTCCAAGCATTTGTCTTCCAGGTACAAAGCTGTGACTTTTACAGGAAAAACTGGGTGTTGATCATTGCGGCTAAATTACAGCCCTAGTGCCCATTCCTTGCCCGCAGGACTCTGAACCGGATGACCGCAAGGTGCCAAGCCCAGCCCTAACAGCCACGCCATGTGTGTGATACCCCAGAAGCCCTTTGAACCATACTGTGCCGCAGGGCTGTGAGAAGGAGGCTCTCTGGCAGTTGGGGTGTCCAGGCTAGGCTAGGTGTTGGGACAGGGAATCAGTGTCGCACTTCTTTGGCAAGGCAGAGAATGAGGGTAAGGGTACGTGACATAGGTGCATGTGGGCATGTGTGTGCGTGGGTGAGCTTGTGCATGCAGGTGGGTGTGCATGTGGGGGTGGGGTGTGAGTGTGGTTGGGGTGAGTGTGCGTGCATGACTGGGTAAGTATGAGTGTGGATATGTGTGTGTGTGTGTGTGTGTGTGTGTGTGTGTGTGTGAACACATATGCACAGCATGGGACTCTGGGGAAGGGAGCAGGGTCTGTCTGGGGAGAACATGTCCTCCTGCGGGTTTTGCAGACACATTCCAGTAAAGTGACCCTTGATTTCAAAAACCTGGAGATGCGCTATGGGTGTGAATCGATGGCAGAGCAATTGCCTCGCATGTGCAAGTCCCAGGCTCCATCCCCAGCACCGCCAACACAAACCCAAAAGAACCCCCAAAGGTGACTTGGTCGCAGCTGAGAGCGGCTCTGGCTTTGTAGGCAGCTGCTCCTTGAGGGTCCCCTCCATAGGGTCCAGGGCCGGTTTTCATCCCATGCACTGGGTTAACCCTGAAGAGCCCAGAACAGGCCCTGTGGGTGGGGGAGCTTGGGAGAAGGACTCAAACTAGGACGAAACCGAAACAAGGCAGTGCACGCCCCACCTGGACGGCATGCTCGCTCTCTAAGGCCTTGCAGAGGGGTGTGGCTGGGCCTGGGGTGTGAGGGGTGCCTGGGACAGAAACGAGCAGAGAAGGGGCACAGACGCTCAGCAGAGCCCTCGCAGACCGCGGTGAGCACGGGGGAGATGGGCTTGTGCAGAGAACAAGGAGGGCGACTCCAGGGCGCAGAGCCCAGACCCAGGGCCCGGGGACCAGCACGTGGCTCCGGGTGTTCTTCAGCTTCTGGCCACATTGTAGCCACCTCCCTGTCCCTCCCAGCATGGCCTGGTCCATATCCCTGACCTCCTTATCAAGAACAAAGACAAAATATGGACCGAATCTAGTGAAGACTAGATGGACCAAATTTAGTGAAGACTAAAAGGATTGGGGCTCTTCAGAACCAGAAACTCAAAGGAAGGAGTGGGGGTATCTGCTTCCAGTCTTTAATTCTTGAAAAATAACCACCCCAGATTGTGGATGGTGTTTGTTCCTCCTCACTGGTCCTGGGCTGAGCTTGACCCGCAGTGACACATCTGAAACTGCACCGCTGATGAGACACTTACCCACTCGATAGCTAAAGGACTTCCGCGTACTGGTACGAGCTGGTATCATGGTTTGTCCCTGTTTTGTACCCGCTCAGCACCCCACTTTAGACAGAATGAACCCCTGGAGGCCACTGTGCCAATCCTGCCTCCAAGCAGCCGACAGCCCCGTCCTGCTTTGTGAGCCGCGTGGCATGGTACTGCCCAGGTCTCCACCACCAAATCTGCAGCCTGCATCCGTGAGGCGTGTTAGAAAAATGATATTTTTATAAGTGTGTGCCTTTGAAAGGCTTGTTTTGCAAAGTAGCTTAGCCAATTGAAAGAAAGAAAGAAGGAAAGAAAGAAAGAAAGAAAGAAAGAAAGAAAGAAAGAGAGAGAAAGGAAAGACTGTTATCAATGAAACACTCACACTGTTCCACACTAGGCTTGGGGCGTTGGAGGCGACTAATGGCTTCAATTGCTAGCATGCGGCCGTGTGCTACAGAGGGAGAGGGCGGCCAGGCTGGTCGCACGTTTCTCACTGTTCTTGGCCCGTGCGAAAGGAGGAGCAGGTTTTTTCCAAAGGAACAGGATTTTAGTTACCGCACAAGTATGCGTTTGCATGCAGCCCAAAATGTACGTAGAAACGTGCTCCATCCCTTCTCTGGGCGGAGCTCTCAGCACAGAAATGCGTTGCAGTGAGCGCGTAGTGACGCTCAGGCCCATCCATGGCCATCTTTGCCCGTGCATCCTACCTTCTTACCTTGCTCACTTCATCAGTAGCCCGGTGGACCCCTCCCCTGCCACTGCCACAAGTTGCAATTGTCTGCTTGTTTTTCCCCAGGGGGTTCCTTCGGAGTCTCACCTAAGTGTTCCGTCTCACCTGTCCACGGTGACATCCTGTGGACTTCAGCATGATTGCTAATTTCCTCGTGGTACTTAATAATAGAAAACTCCTAGACAAAGTGGATTTAACAGAGTTTATCTGGGCAGAAAACGGTTCTAGAACAGTGCAACTCTCCGAATAAGAAGGTCCAGAGGGCACCGCCATGCAGAGGCCGGTGTTGGTAGACAGAAGAGACCTGGAATAAGGAAGTAGATGGAAGCGGATTGTTTCAAAGTTACTTTTTTTTAAGGATGAAAGCAGAGGTGACTTGTGAGGGAGAACTGGTCTGTTAGAGGACTTGGCTGGTGTCTCTGTCTGATGAATTCTGGAAAGGTCAGATAAACACCTCAGCTTCGGTCTGGTGACACAGAACTTTAGCAAGAGTGACTCCATATTGTTTTGGTCTGTTAGGAACCAGAGTAGGAGCTCAATCCAAATCAGTGGCTTCCCATAAGTTTTATTTAATGCCTTCCATAAATGAACTCTTTTAAAAGGTGTGTGAGGACTCAAGGGAATGAGGCCAGTTTTCTACCTGCCAGCTCCCCTCTGCCTACTTCAAAGGGCCCGTCCCAGGGGAGGGCCAGGGCTTGAAGCGGTGCTCCTGTCAGTCTGCCGCCTCGGCCCTTCTGCCTGTCACTGTAGCTCCTCCTTCTTTGGTCTGTGAAGAATGCCGGTACATGACAAATGTGTGTGTTTGAGAACATGCTCTTCTTCTAGATTTCATCATTAAAACCAGCATTTGTTTTTCTTACCAAAAAATGTAACAGCCGAGCAAAAGCAAGGAAGAGTTTATGAAACTGGCTGCCAGCTTCCAGCTGAAATGGAATTTCCTCCTCACTGCTGTGAGCAAAGCCATGACCCTCTGCCACAGAGACAGTTTCGGTAAGTCAGAGAATATAAAGTCATTTTGTGTTCCGCCTTGTAAATATGAGTGTCTTTAGGAGGTATGATCAAAAATACAGTGAATGCTCCTGCCAAATGCCACCCAGGAACACACAACAGTGTGTCCTCATCCACCCTCGTCAGAGGATCTGCCACTGTGCAACTTCTGGCTCTTCCCCAAAGTCAAAATGACCATGAAAGGTAAATGTTTCGAATCAATTCAGGACATCAAGGCAGCCACAACAGTGCAACTAAAGACACTCACGAAAGAGCACTTCCAGAGCTGCTTCAGAAAGTGGCAGGCATGAGGCAAAGTGAAAGGGAGAACTCAGAGGAATTCGTGGTAATGTGTCTTCTACTGTGACTTTAAAAATGTAAACATTCACCATATAGTTCTACCACTTCTCATATGTTATTAAAGGACTAGGAGTGTAGCTCAGTGGTAAGGCATTTGCTCATTGTGTTGAAAGCCCTGCATTTCATTCTTGGCATGGAGAGAGAGAGAGAGAGAGAGAGAGAGAGAGAG
>NW_004955470.1:7118222-7135431 GCF_000276665.1 Chinchilla lanigera | reverse complement strand
GAAGAAGAAGAAGAAGAAGAAGAAGAAGAAGAAGAAAGAAGAAGAAGAAGAAGAAGAAGAAGAAGAAGAAGAAGAAGAAGAAGAAGAAGAAAAGAAAGATAGAAAGAAAGAAAGAAAGAAAGAAAGAAAGAAAGAAAGAAAGAAAGAAAGAAAGAAAGAAGAAAGAAGAGGAGAGGAGAGGAAAAGAAAACAAAAGAAAAAAGAAGGAGGGAAGAAAGGAGGAGGGAGGAAAGAGGGACCCATTATCCTCTATTGATCTTTCCATGCAGCATGCAACATAAATGCAGAAAATCATGGAAAAGTCATCTTTCTTGGGGGGCATACTGGGAATTGAACTCATGACCTTGCACTTGCCAGGCAGGTGCTGTGCCCCTGAGCTATATCCCTGGCTCCGTCTTATTGTTAATGACAAGATGATAGTACATTTAACCCCACCCTGCTCCATCATAGTTGACATGTAGGAAGCCCACCTCTGCTTTTGAATTATACTCTTGGTGATGTTTTAAGAAAAGCACGCAAATGAATCTCGGTCGCAGAAGAGCAAGCTGCACGTGACCAGCGGATGCCACTGGTGACCGCCCGAGGACAGAACTACTTGTATCTGTGTGTACATTAATGTCACCGTTCTTCACAGCCTCACGCCTCTGATGCTGTGAATTCTCCTTCGAGCTAACTGCAGCATCTTCTGCTGCCCTCCTTCACTGACAGAACATTGTGTAAGAGCCACAGTTTCACCTGCATTAGGAAATCATCTTTGAGTCACTGCAGTAGCCCAGAGCTCTGCCTGGTTTCTCAGGCAAACAGGAAGGATCATCTTCTTTCTGGAGGGCAAGAGGCACAGCCGGCTCTGGAGACAGTAGCCGGGGCCTGTAGGATCTACTTCCGCCCATCTCACACTAGACGGGCTCTCCGTCCTCTTCTGTGGCGGAGACAGCCCCTGCTGTGCACTCTGCAGGAGCGGTGGGCCCCTCACCTTAGCTCTCCCCACCCACTCCCAAGTCAGCTGCAGGGGTGAGGCTCAGCCTCAGCAAAGCGGCCGCTGTCGCAGGGGTTTCTTTATTGTCTGTCTGTCTGCCACCCATCACACATACTCATTCCTGCTTGCTGTTTCCGCGCAGGCTCCTGGCATCTGTTCCATTTGCTGCTTTTGGAATATGTGAGTCACGTATTTCAGTCGTGCCTGGAGGAGGAAGAGGAAGAGGAGGACGTGGGGAATCTCAAAGAGGCGTGGCCAGATGATCAGCGTCTCGCCCAGCCAGTCCAGGCACTCGCCTACCCTCTAGATCCTTCACTGGGCCCGAGCGCCAGCCCAGCGAGGGTGACACTGGGAAGCAGGAGCCACAGCCTCGGTCCCGTGGGTGTGAGCAGCGTGGTCCTCTGGGTCCTGGGATTCCTGGTGGACACTGCCACGGGCAATAAGGTAGGCACCAGGACACACACACACACACCACCCCACAGGGCCGTCTCCAGGGAGATAAAATCCACAGAGTGTTAGGAAACCTATAAAATCCCAGGCTCCCGCTCAGATACAGATCCTAAAGCCCTCTTCACTGCACTCGTTTTGCCAGGGGGAGGTTACGATAGCTCACCTGCCAGTCCTGGGCCAGCTCAGGGCATAGCGCAGCGACAGGGACACGGTTAGGAATCTGGAATCGGGGCGCCAGGTCTTGCCTCCCCAGACTTCGCCTGCCACGGCGGGATTCACGGAGCCCTAGAGTAGTGCTAACCGCTAACCTGAGTTACAAGCTAAAGGTGCTGCTGGCGTCTAGAGAAAGGAAGCACTGGCTAGAAAGCGTTTTGAAACTGTTGAATTGGGGCACATCTTAAAAGACAGGAGAATTGCTATTTATCCAGCACCCGCTCCACACCCCCATCGCCCCATCGTGGAGGTGTCCGATCCCGTAGGAAGTCTGTTCTGTCACTGCCGAGGGTTGGCTGAGGACAGGGGGACTCAGAGAAGCGCAGGGGTCCGTGCAGCCGGGAAACACAAGGAGGAAGCGGACCCGAGCTCAGAGCCCTGCTCTACCTGCTCTCGAGTCCACTCTCACCGCACGACGGGTCAGAGGAGCGCGGCCCATGCCCAGGAACAGTAGGAAGAGGTGGCGGAGAGCAAAGATAAGCACTCGGGTGTCAGCGGGAAGAGCCAGGCTGACGCAGGAAGCACATGAAACTCCTCCACTGGGAGCGGGGAAGGGTTGGATTTTTTAAAACGGTGCTGTGGCGCACACCTTACTCCCAGCATTCGGGAGGCTCAGGCAGGAGGATGGCTGTGAGTTCAAGCCTAGTCTGGACTACATAGAGGAGACCCTGTCTCAAACAACAGCAACATCAAAGGTGCCAGCAGTTGTCTTAGTTCTAATTTCTCACACTTTCATACACACTCGCTGTTCAGCCACTATTCACAGCCTGCCCTCTATGCCCACAAGTTCCTGGTGAACAGAGGAGTTGCACTTAGCCAGAGCCCGTTACAAGCAAGTGTTTCCCCCCATACAGGTGAGAGGAAGCCAGGGCCAGGAGACTACGTCACAACTCAAAACTGTTCACACCCTATCCTCTCCAAAGCAATCAGCTCCTCCCAGGGTCCTTTCCTTCCTAAGCAAACGTGCTGCTGGGCTTCCCAGAGTGCGAGCTGTTACTGAGAGCTGCTCTAGCAGGAAAGTGCTCAAGGCAGACACTAAGGGCAGAGCGCAGGAAACACACCTCTCGGGTCTGCACATTCCCTCTGCCTGTCTGTGTTTGGTCTCTGACTTTTCACCTGGGGAGAGTAAACTCATCTGCCCGGCTGCATTCAGTGCCCTTTGCGCAATAGATCCAGAGGTGGTCACTGGAATAAGGCCAGCTGCTCACCGCTCAAAGGCAACATTTGAGAAGTGACAGCTGGTCAGAAGAAATGAGGTTTATTCAAGGGACGGCATCTTGGAGGCTCCATTCTGAACCGCGCGGTTCAAGGGCTTTTACAGGGCAGGAAAGAGGAGGCGGGCACACGGCGGGCACACAGGCTGCCCGCTGAGCCAGGTCTTCCTCACCCAGGTACAGGGCTCCTGTCTTCTTTTCAGAGCCCGGCACTGGGCAGCGCTGGGCTGAGGCTTGCCCCTCTGGTTCCTTTGAGACAGATACCCCACTTGTGTGCAACTTAACTCTCCCAGAAATGCACAGGTTTTGGGTTAGTGGATGGACAGAACTGAAGATGAGACAGTTGGCTCCCTGACCACTGAGGCGGGGCTTCTCTGTGGAGTTTAGAAGGCCAGGCGGAAGAGCGGGCAGCAGCTGTGAGGAAGAGACAGGATGTGGCTCTGCCAAGGACAGCCCTGCCGGGGAGAGGCCCTGCCCATCTGTGAACGAGCTTCCACCTCCTCCAGGAGAGAGTGAGGCAGATGCAGTCAGGAGATATGAAACGGCCACATCCTGGCCCCAAGTCGGAGGCTTGAGGTCCAGGTAGGAGTTAAGGCGTCATGTGGGGAGCCGGTGTTTCGATCTGTGGGAGGAGTTCCAGCTCCATCTGGAGAAGGACTGCGCGGCCATGCTCCCTGCGCCTCTGGAGAACGTGCCTCAGCCTGGTGGCAGGGCCCGTCGTGTGCTGGCTGGCCGTGAGCCCAACTGAGCCAACTCCGGAGCTCTCATCTGAGCCAGACAGGGCCAGCACCGGTGCTGGGCCACAGGGGTCAGCTCCCAGGAGCAGCTCTCTCTGCTCCCTGACGGGGCAAGAGGACAGCCACAGCATCGTAACCTGCCAGAGGAAAATTAACCAGTGGCACTTGCTAAAGCACAGGAGATTTCAGTCAGGACCGGCGTGGTAGGTTAGGAGCCACAGCAATGCACTCTTGAGGAGAAGAGACCGGGCCCAGGTCCAAGCACAGCTGGGAGGTTGGAAGGCAGAGTGAAGGGTCAAGGCGAGGCCAGAAGGTAGGAAACCCCTGAGGGTAAAGAGCAGGGGCTGGGAGGTTCTGGCTAAGCTGACCTAACAGGAGTCTCAGGAGGACCAGGCAGGGTGACCGATACCCTGGGGCGGGGAGGACGAGGAACCTCACAATCAGCTATCAAGGGTGGGAGGATCTTGCTCACCTGGCTCAGCAGGGCTCCTTGCTGAGGCTGGATTTTACAGAAGTGCCCTGATGGGCCTGGGGAAGATTCTGCAGCCTGCCAAGTTTGGCCAACTGGAGAGTCTTGGTCAATTTTACATGCTCCTCAGTTAGCGAGGTGACCCAGAGTCGACCTTTACCCACACAGCTGCAGCCAGGCAGGTATAGAGGACAGGCTCCAAGTCTGCATGGGCCAGGCTTCCTATGCAGTGTAGCTTCCCTGTGAGGTGGGGGTGATCCTCAGCCCCATTTTGCAGATGGTATCACTGAGGCTCATGGAGGGGTTGAATACTTTTCCCAAGGTCCCCTCACTAATAATGGGAGAGCGCAAATCCAGACTCCCACAGATCTCCTTCCCAGCATCCTCTCTCCCCAGAGAGTACTCTGCCAAGGGCTTAATCCCAGAACCACTGACTTGGAGTTGGATAAGCGGGCAATTCTCACACATAAATTCCTGGGGTCAGATTCCACCACTTCCATCTATGGGCTGAGAACCGTGAGAAGTTGCTTAATTTAAGGGGATAATAAGGAATTTCATAGGACCAGTGTGAGCTCAAATAAGCTATTCATCATAAAATGCTTAGAAAATTCCTTAGAACATAGTAAGTATCTGACAGCCACTCATCATAATTATTATTTCTCCGAGGAACTCACCTTCCCTTATCACCCTCCACCCAGCCCTCAGCTCCTCTGAAGTTCATTACAGTGAGGTTTGACCTACACTTAATTGGTGGAAACAACAGAGAAATAATTAAATACTTAATTGAACTACATAATAAAGCAATACAAGCAGATGAATGACAGATAAGCCAAGGTAATATGCATTAGAGATTAATTAAATCCCCTCTGTTCCTTCATGCCTGCTGAATTAGCTATAATGACTTACGCTACCACCCCAAAGTTCTGCTCCCCAAATTTTCATTGCCTGCCTTACTCAGCATTTGCCCTCAGCATCAGTAAAAAGCACTCCCACCGGGTCCCATCCCCAAGCCCTGCACATCTGCGACAGCTCCTCCTCCGAGCAATTAGCACTGTCCCACACCTAGATCACAACTGAAGTTCCACAGCGCCACATCCGTCACTCTAGCGATGTTCAAAACAGGAGGACGCCGAGGTGTGCTTAAGGATAGTGTCAAAAAGAAATTAATGATGTTAAATATGGAACATTCCTTTAAAAGAACAAACTACATGCTTTTCACATTAGGTCAGGTACTTGAGATTAAATCAGAAAAAATATATTAAGAAGGGGGAAAGAGAGACAAAAGAGAGAAAGAAAAAGAGACAGACAGACAGACAGACAGAAGAGGCAACTCTCCAGCCCTGGGGTAAATGTGCAGATAATTTTCTGAAGAAAGAAAAATCTCTCTTCACTGAATGGCGATGTGATTGCTGAATCTGGAGAAAGAAAAACATGCTTCGGTGAATCCTGACAACAGTGTTGGGTTGTACAAATCTGTGCCGAAATATATCAGCCTATGGAGGATTTACTGACGAAATCAGACCAAGAAAATACACTTCTGTTGGTTTTAAAGTACCCGTCTGCGAGGATTTGCAAGTCCTCTCAGTCCTCCCAGAGCCGAGGAAGGCGCGTGGATGGTCCCTGTTCCTTGGGCTGGTTAAGGCAGAGGTGGCAGGACGCCAAATCAGAAACTGTGGACCTCTTGGATCTGTTTCTGCCTAAGCCAGCGTCACTCCAGCAGGCATCCGTGACTGCTGCAGCTTCTGCCGGACGATGGAGCAGGAAAGCCTAGGCAGGGATGGGACTGGCCCATGTCAGCTCCGGGGACCCATGAGAAAGCGGGACTTGGTGTCCAAATGGGGAGGCGGCCACAGTGATGGGTACCTCAGCCACACAAGCTCTGCAGACACCTCCCCAGCATTCTCCAGATGCGCACAGCTGCTCCGGGCTCTCCGTGTCTGTCAGTAAGCTGCCCACTCCGGTTCCTTTCCTTGCAAGGAGCCCACCCTCTCCCCTTCCCACCTTTCCTGTCCCACCTCAGGATTTCAGTGCCCCCACGGTATCCTCTCCAGACCTAGAGCATTCGCTGAGAAACGAGGAGCTCCCCTAGCAGGGACGCAGGCACACACATCGTATTATGTCCCCAGACGGGGACGAGGACATAGTAGATGAGTTCAAACGGCAGTTCCTTGAGCTTTCTCTCATCTTTTCCTTTTAAACCTTTCTCCCTTGCAGCGCATCCAAGTCTTGCTGGAGGACAAGGCCACCAAAAGCGCCATGAGACTCAGCCTTCCCATGGGAGAAGAAGCCCTCGTAAGCCTAAAAGATGGGCGCAGATTTGTGATCCACATTTCCGACATACCCTAAAGCTCTGAGAAAGCAGTGCTAAGAGGAAAGATAGTTTAAACGAACAAGATGTGGGGAAACAGCTACACTTACCTTCTTAAAAGTATGTTAAATCCTAAAGCTTTTGTAATGCTATGGAAAAAAAGGTTCTATGTATATATTAGAAGTAGCATTTTATGTTCATATGTATTTCAAGGAGTTGGTCTGTATCAAACTATAAGCTGATTTGGAGAATAATCTTTGCCTCTGTTGCCTTTATTCTGGACCTTTCCAAGTGTTTCTATTTTGGGATCTAACTGAGGAGAAGTTTGAGAAATCTTGTTGGGAATAAAAATGGTTAGATCTCCAGAGAAAGATAAAATTTGAGGAACACAAACTAGTACAAATGGTAAAGTACCAGTGGAAATATTTTTCTTTCCCGGATAATGACCCAATTGAAAGAAAATTGGTAGAAAGATCTCCTCAGGCAGTGAGGAGCAGAAAAGATTCAATCTAATACCCCCGTTGTTCTCATTCACTGGTACATTAATCACCTCGATTCACCACCCTGACATCCTGAAAAGGGGTAGAATTTCAAATGCAAAAACTTCCACAGTAAACCCAGATGTTCTGCTTAAAGTCACCTTTTATTTCTCTCTGTGAAGCAAAATCTTAAAAATGTTGGATCAAGAACAAATCATTGTTACACCAGATTCATTTTTATGTAACTGATTATGACATTTAAAAGGAATTTAAAGATGCATGCTTAACATGATCTCTGGCATAAATGAAAAGAACAGAGAATATTTTATTGATCTCGTATTACATATGAAATGAACTCGCATTCTCATATGAAATGAATTAGATTTACCTATGAAATCAATTTGATTTCCCTAAATGCTGAGAAATTTTAAAGAAGCACAAGTACTGTACGCCTGAAGATTCATTAGGAATTGTTCCGCTTTCTGGTTAAAGAAGTAATTAGATGTGCAAGTCCTTTACGTCTCCGTTCACCGGACTCTCTGTTCCTGGCTCTCTGGAAGGAGCAATTCCTGGTCACCGAGTGCTGGGTGCTTTCCCGGTGGTCAGCGCCTGCCTCTGAACGTCGTTTGTTCCCACACAGGGAAGCAGACAGTCTGCGGCCTGACTCAGAACAAAAGCAACAACAGATTTATGAGTCTGGGAACAGCGCGTTTTGTTTGCGTGTTTGGGGTAAATCGATTAGGTAAGAGCTGGCAGAGGTCACCACGGGGGTGCTGTCCTCGAATGCCCAGGTTTATCAAAGAAAGCAATTTCAGCGTCCCCTGTACCACTGGACCTCAGTGTTCAGGGCAATAGCGGGGAGTTGGGGGCGGGGGTCTGCAGTTGTTGCAATTTTTTTTTTACATTTTTCAAATGCTGGGGATGGAATCCAGGGCCCCACACATGCTAGGCAAGCGCTCTACCACTGAGCTGCACCTGGGGCCTGAACTGCTGTGGTTTTCGTTGTTACGGTTTCTTCTAAACCATCTTGGCCATAAGGCAAGAAGGCCGCTCTGTGGGAGGTCCTTGACGAGGTGCAGGTGGACAGGACAGTGACAGGAGCGGGGACACTTGAGGAGGTGGAGCCCCAACTGACTCCCCACCCCAGGAAGGACAGGCATGGTGGCGGGGGAAGAGACAGGACCGGAGCTCCACCGTGGAGTCACACCCAGGCCACCTCTTTGCAGACAAGCCCCTCTGCCCTGCATTGTGTACTGAGGCAGGAAGCCAAGCAGGGGACCGAGGACGCGGCCTTGAGCCTGCAGCACTCTCCCCACAAGAGCCCTTGTTACTGAACGCTGATAGAGCTCACCTTGCTGAGGAGAACACTGGGACGGACGCTAATCACCGAGCAGAGGCCTTCTATCATCCGTAGACAAATGATAGCTTACAATCTATAGTCAGGTGCTGACCACCGGGGAAAGCACCCAGCACTCAGTGACCAGGAATTGCTCCTTCCAGAGATCTCCCCACCCTGCACCCACACCTGGAGCTTGGATTTTTATCTGAGAGGCAGAAATACTTGGCCGAGCAGATTGTAAAGACTGTTTTCTGCTTGCTCCATCCATTGGTCTGCCGGGAGGCCGGGGGGTGGACATGCAGTGTTTATAATATATTTTGACCATATCACCTCCCGCATCACCAGCCTATAAGCCCCCTCAGGACCGGTGCACTGAGCTACAGTCCCAGACCATTTTTTATTTTGAGATGGCATCTTGCTGAATCACTAAGTTGCCCTGGCTAGGTTTGAATTTGTGATGCGCCTGCCTCGGCCTGCTGGAGTGCTGGGATTACAGGTGTGTGCCACACACCGGGCTTGGCTGGTCTTCACCACAGCACTACAAGTAATCCTCGGTGGCCCAAAACACACCCTCCGACTAGCCCTCCCCACTGCTCCACGGGGTGACCTGTGCTGGGTTTGGTGGCCCTGGCCGGGCGTGCTCACTCATCCAGGTCCCCAACAGGTTCAGGGACCTGGCTGCCCTGGAACAGCACTGGCTGGGAGCCCTGGGCTGTGCTCCATGTGGCTCACACCTCTGTCCAGCAGACTCGTCCATGCTCGCCACGGCAGAGGCCTTCCAGACAGCGGAAGCGGAAGTACAGCGCAGTTCACCCCCTGCTCACAGGGACTGTGTTCCCGGGCCAGAGGCCTGAGCATGTCCAGGCTCAGAGCCTCTAACAGGGGTGACCCAAGGGGGTGTCCAGCTACCGGGGTTGCTCATCAGCCTGCCCCACCGCACTCAGTGTCTCCGTCACTGCCCCGGCTGTCCTGTCAGGGAGACTTCTGCAGTGGCAATGACCCACCCAAGCCCATCAGGGCCACAATCGCCATCACAGCTCCTCCTCAGTGACACTGCCACAGAGCTGTTCTACCTGCTGTGGAGCGGGGTGCTCATGGGAAACACTGTTCCTGAAACAGCAGCGTGAACCGGGAATAGGAACAGAGCCCTGTGCAAGCAACAGGAACCTCCCCAGGGAACATTGCTGACTGTCAGCGTGACACTCATGGCAAGAGGGGCACACCGCCTTTCTCCTCAGAGTAAAAATAGCAACACCCGCACAGATTTCAGAACAGAGCTTTCACTCGTGATGATAGGCCGAAAGCCCACTCACATTCTGGCAGGAGACAGATTCTCCAGCAACAGATATTTGATCTAAAATATATGGCATGTGTTCCAAGATGGTTTGTCATTCATTTATTCTTTTGCTAGGTACGCTTTAAATGCGGAGTCAGTCGGAGTAGAAATCCCTGCTCTTAGGAACTTGGGTTCCTGGCAGGGAGAGGCCGACACTGAATTCATCAATGATCAAAAAGCAAAATATCTCACAGCAGTGGGTTTTGGAGACGGCAACGCACGGTGCGGGTGACAGTAATGAGGAGGGCATGTGGCTTCTTCAATGCGTCCAAACAAAGCCTCGCTCAGGGGCAGAATTTGGAAAGAGGCCTGAAGAAAGGAGGGAGAGGGAAGGTGTGCCTGCTCTAGCGGGCAGGGGGGAGCCAAAGAGGGAGGGAGCTGTGAACTAAGCTATTAAGGATGTAAAGTCGCTGTTGTTTTCTGAGAATAAGACGGGATAGCCTGTTAGAAGCAGCTCATCAGCTGGAACCAACTCCAACGCTGTAGAAAGTGTATTAAAAATATCTTCTTGAAGGCTCAAGATGCTGGGGCGAGAGTGGGTCACAAGCTATGACAGAGCACATGGCAGCAACACCGAGGCGGCTGCTTCCTCCGGTCCCTCTGAATCTGAGTGTCCGTGTGGATGCCATCAGGGTGAAAAGGATGGAAGGCACAGGTGAGGAGCCTCAGTGTGGGGAGTGAGACAGACCCCACCCACCAGGGAATAACCCCCGGGTCCCACTCCAGGTAAGGGCATTGGAGGCCAGCCTGCCCTTCTCCCTGGGAGGAGACAGGAAGGTTGCTCAGCTGATGGGAACAGAAAGCTGTCCTGGGAAACTCTGACCAAAAGCTTGCCCCAGGGTTCAGCTTTTTCAATTGACTTTTTTTTTTTTTTTTTTTTTTGAGATACACATTACATAAAACCCTCCCATTTAACGTGCATGGTCCATGGTTTTTAGTGCAACCATCACCATGATCTAAATTGAAAGTATTTCCATAACCAGAAAAAAAAAACCCAAAAGCCACCGGCAGCCGTGCCTGTCCTGCTCTCTGTCTGAGAAGTGCTCCTCTGAGTGAGCATTCCCCACGGACGGAAGCCACACTGCATTATCAGTCACTGCTTCACGGCGTTCAGGTGGCTCCCACCTCTTGGCTATCGTGAACAGTGCTTCTCTAAACAACTGCATGCACGCTTTTGCCGGGACATGTGTTTTCATTTCTCTCGGGTTCTGGTCTAGCAGTGAAATTTCTGGCTCATACAGTAAATCTACCTTTAGAGGAAAGCCAAGGATCTTTCCAAAGTGCCTGCGCCACTTTATATTCCCAGCAGGAATGTGGACAGATCCAGTTTCTCCACATTTTGCCAACATTTATTACCTGCCTTTTAAAATCACAGCCACCCAAGAGCGCGTGAAGTAGAATCTCGTGCTTTTTGTTTGCATTTCTCTAAGGACTGCGGTTGGGCACATTTCCATGAGCGTACTGGCCACTTCTATATCTTCTTTGGAGAAATGTCTATTCATATCCTCTTCCATTTAAAGTTAGGTTATTTCCTTGATAATAAATTGTAAGTGATGTCTGTATATTCCAGATATGAGTTCCTTGTCAGATACACGATTTGCAAATATCACAACAATAAATACTTCAGTGTGTCTACATAATAGAATTTTTGACCTAACCAAAACTGTTTTATCATACTTAATAAAAAATATTATCTAATATTTAGTCCATATCAACAAAGAGAAAATGCCAGAAATAAACCAAACAGAAATCTTGGAACTGAAAAATACAATAACTACATCAAAAAATTCACTAGAGAAGTTCAGTGGACTTGATCAGGCAGAAAAAAAGAATCAGCAAATCTGAAGACAGACCAGTTGAAATTATCCAGTCAGGGGAGGAAAAAAGAAAGATGAATGAAAAAGAAAGAAGAAAGGGTAAGGGACTTATGGGACGCCAATAAGGGGCAGTAGTACGAGCACTTTGGAGCCAAGCATAGTGGCACACATCGGCAATCCTGTACCTGGGGTCAGCTTGGACTACGTAGTGAGTTTAAGGGCAGCATGGGCTACATAGCAAGCAAGTCCTTTTCTCAAAAAGAAAGTCAGATGTGGTGGCACACACCTGTAATCCCAGAGAGGCCGGGCAACATAGTGACTTAGTGAGACCCTGTCTCAACATAAAAAATAAAAAAGGGACAGGCAATATAACTCAATATGAGGATCTTGTGTTTAATCCCCAGGTCTTCAAAGAAAAGTGTACTATGAGAATTCCAGGAAAAAGAGAGAAAGAGGTAAACGGGTTATTTGAATAAATAATCACTGAAATCTCCCCAAATCTGGGGAAGGACATGGCACCCTGATTTAAGAAGTCCCATGAACTTCAGCCACAATGAACTTAAAGAGAATTTTGAAAGCAGTAAAATAAATGAAATTTTAAAAAGTGATTCGATGTACATGAGATGTGATGAAAATAAATACGTGAATGTTCACATTTTTAAAATGTGTTAGAATTAAAGACACATTGCCATGAATCCCCTCAAAATTCTTTCCCTAACTTCAGACACGCATATCCCACCATTCTTGCTACTTGCTGAGACAGCTCTGGAAGTTCTCTCTTGTGAGTGTCTATGAGGTGTGATGAAAAACACAGTGAATGCTGCTGCTGAGTGCCATTCAGTGGAAAAGCGGGGTGGTGAAAACATGACGCTGTGTCCTCATCCACCTTATTCCCCGGATCTCACACTGCACAGCCTCTGGCTCTTCCCAAAGTCAAAATGACCAAGAAAAGCCAATGTTTTGGATCGACTCAGGATACAGAGGCAGCCAGGATAGAGCACTGGAAGTCTCATTGAAAGAGGACTTCCAGACCTGCTTCAGACAGCAGCAAGAACAATGGGAACAACGGGATGTAAGTGACCAAAGTAAAATAGGGTATATTCTGAGAGGGATTCATGGCAGCCTCTTTCACTGTAAGAAACGTTTAATGTAAATATTCATTGTAGTTCAATCACTCGTCAGTCTTAGAGGGAGATCTCTGTACGATTATCAGCAAAAACCTTCTGAGCCGTGAGAAGTGTGATGACATAGATTCAGGATACTGAAAGAAAAACATTGCCAAAAATTGTCAAAATCTATGTCGGGCAAAACTGCCCTTCAAAAATGCAGAAGAAAAAGACTTTTCCAGATCAACAAAACACTGGGGAATTCATTACCACTACATCTGCCTTACAAGAGATGCTAAAGTGAGTCCTTCAGATTCAAACCAAAAGATACTAAAGAGCCTCAAGAATCATGTGTAAAGCTTGCTAGCAAAGGTAGATATATAGGAAAACACTGATTATCGTAATACTGTTTCAGTGCATGGATCACTTATAATTCTGATAAAGAAGTTAAAAGACAAAAGTGTGGGGGCTGGGGGTTTAGCTCAGTGGCATAGCGCCTGCCTGGCAAGTGCAAGGTCATGAGTTCAATTCCTGGTACAGGGGAAAAAAAAAAAAAAGACAAAAGTGTAATAAGTCCAGCCTGGGCTACAAAGGGAGTTTGAGGCCAGCCTGAACTCCATAGTGAAACCCTGTCTCAAAAAGACAAAAAAAAAAAAAAAAGTAACAGTAACTATAAAAATATATTAATGAATATAGAGCACAAAAAGATGTAATTTGTTACATCAGTAACAAAGCCAAGGAGGAACAAGAGTAGGATTTTTGTATACATCTGATATTGAGTTATCAATTTCAAACTGATTGTTAAACTATGTTTTATATAAGCTTCATGGTAACTCCACAGAAAATACATGTAAGAGATACACGCACAAAAGGAAAAAAAGAGTCCAGGTATGTCACCACAAAAAAAAAAATCTATGAAACACAAAAAAAGATGACAGGAGAGGAAAAGAGAGACAAAATGGTACAAGACAGAAAGCAATTAACAAAATGACAACAGTTAGTCCTTCCTTATTGGTAATTACTTTAAATGTAAGTGGCTTAAACTTCCCCGTGAAAGACAGAGTGACTGGATTTAAGAAACAAAAACTGTACTGTCTATAAAAGATTCAATTTAGACATAAGGGTATATACAGATAGAAAGTGAACAGATGGAAAAAGATATTCCAAGCAGGAACAAGAGTGGCCATATTTCTATGAGACAAAATAGATTTGGGGTCAAAACCATCACAAGAGACAAAGTCATGATATAATGTTAAATCACTTTCCAATGGATATAGAAAAATGGTGGATATATACTGTGTACCCATCCAACATCCGATCACCCAAATACAGGAGAAAACATTAACAAAACTTACAGGAAGGTCTGGGGTATGACTTAGAGAATGTATGCACAAGGCCATAGGTTCAATCCCAGTGAGTGGTTGCACACGCAAGTGCACACTCCTAAGCACACAATCTGGAGAGGAATAGACAGCAACACAATAATAGGAGATTTTAATATCGCACTTTAAATAATGCATAATCATCTTGACAGGTCAATGAGATAACAGAGGGCTTGAACATCACGGACAAAATGACCTAACAAACATACACAGAAAATTCCATCCAACATTAGTAGAATACACATTCTTCTCAAGCAAACACAGAGTATTCTACAGGATAACTCATTTGTTACATCATATAACAAGTTTAACATATGTAATAAGATTGAAGTTATACCAAATGTCTTTTCTGGCCACAAAGGGATGAAGCTACAAATAAATAGCCAAAGGAAAACTAGAAAATTTAAAAATATGGAGAAAATATTCACTCTTAAACATGCTATGGGTCAAATAAGAAATCAAAAGAGAAGCTTTAAAAATATCTTAAGACAAATGAAAATAAAACACAATATACAAAAATGTATAGATGTGATAAAAACAGTAATAACAGGAGAACTTATAGCAGTGAACAACTATAATTAAGGAGGAGATCACAAACAACCCAAGTTATCACCTCGAGGAACTAGCAAAAGAAGAGCAAACAGACTAAGCCCAAAATTAGTTGAAAGGAGGAAACTAAAGATTAGAGCAGAAATAAACGAAATGGGAAACAGAAAAGTAATTGTAAGACTCAACAAAACTAAGACTTGTTTTCTGGAGAGACCCAAGGCCACACTCATCAACTAACCTTCGGCAAGAGTGCTGAGAAATGTAGTGAGGAAAAGACAGTCTCTTCAACAAGCGGTACTGGAAAAACTGGATATCCACATACAAAATACTGAAACTGGACCCTGTTCTTACACCATACACAAAATTAACTCAAAACGGGTTGAAGATTTAAGCATACGATTAAGTCATAGAAGGAAACACGGGGTGGGGGGGAAGCTTCATAGTGTTGGCCTTAGCAATGATTTCCTGGACCTGACACCAAAACGCACAGGCAACAAAATAAAAATACGCAAGTGGGAGGGCATCAAACTAAAATGCATGTGCGTGCCAAGGAAACACCCGCCAGGATGAACGCCAGCCTGAAGAGCAAGAGAAAATATTTGTGAACCATATCTCTGATGAGATGTTACTATCCAAAGTATAAGGACCCTCTACAGCTCAATCACATACACACACACACATACACATACACATACACATACACACAATTTTTAAAATGGGCAAAGAATTTGAATAGACTTTTCTCCAGAGAAGAGACACAAACAGCCAACAGGTACACAGAAAGATGCTCAAGTGACCAGTCACCAGGGAAGCACAAATGAAAAACACAATGATGTGCTGCCTCGTGCCTGTCAGATGACCATTACTGTAAAACAAACTCACAGAACCAGAAAATAACACAAGCCAGGCATGACGTGGAGACACTAGAGCCCTACAGTTGGTAAGTGTGTCAAATGGTGCGGCAGCTATGGAAAGCAGTATGGAGGTTCCTTGAAAAATTAAAAGTAGAACCACGGCAAGATCCAGCAATCTCATTTCTGGATATTTGTCCAAAAGAACTGAGCACAGGGCTTCAAAGAGCTAGTCACAGTCTCACGGCCACCACCGCATCATTCACAGCAGCCACGGAGTGGATACAACCGCAATGTCCCCTGGGGAATGAACGCAGAAAGAAAAGGTGGCATGTGTACACACCAGCACATTAGCCTTAAAAGAGACAGGAATTTGTCATATTCTGTGACATGGATGAACCTAAAGATTATGCTGAAGTAAACCAACCGCAGAAGGGCGAATTCTGTGTGATTCCACTTACACAAGGCATCGAAAGGAAAGGAGTCCAGCTCGCAGAAACAGAAAGCAGAATTCGAGCTGCTGAGGGCTGCTCAGCGGGTCCAGCGCCTCCGCCACGCAAGACGACAAGTCCTAAAGATATGCTCAGCATCGCACTCCGCACTCCAGCATCAAGAGGATAGAGTGCGTGAGACATGTCTTTACAACAGCACATGAACAAAAGATATCCACGGGCATTCACCAAGGATATTAAAGTGGCCGGTAAATATGGAGAAAAGAGATTTATCACACTGGCCATCAGGCAAACTCAAATAGCAAGGAGGTCTCCTTGCTCATCTACCGGACTTGGGGTGGGGTGTCAATCAAAAAACCAAAAACCTAACAATAACTATACTGGTAAGAATGTGGAAAAAGGAGCTCTCACACTCTGAGAGTGGCGCTTGGTGTGATCACTTTCTAAATCAGTTTGACATCTTATAATAAAATTAAGTGCACTCACAGCCCTATCTTTGCCAAGTGGGGGAAAAGATCTCTAGATAGGAAGGGTCTGAGAGATCAGTCTCTAAATCTCTCCCAAAGGCTACACTGTCTCTAGGATTTCACGGCTATTCAGACAGGTCCAGACTCTAGCAAAGCAAGAGATCCACAGAGAATTACCTGCTAAAAGTTGAGGGGGAGGGCCGACTGAGTACTGGGGTAAATGCCAGCAGATGTATAAAAGTGACTACCCTGATGCATGCTACCTGGGGAAGGTGGCCGTTGCTCGCCCTCCCCAGTCCCCTCGAGTTTGGGTCTAAGTAGGGAATGAAGCGCAAGAATCAGAACGCTTCAGAGAGAAAGCTAGTTGGGAAATATTGACCAAGTAGGACTTCTCTTACGCTCTGGAACTGAACTTCCTCGCTCAGACTCGTATGCGGCAGGGCAGCCTGGCAGGGGAGGCTGGGCAGAGCCTTCAGAAAATAAGCGCGGGGGGGCGGAAATCAGCCTGCCCACCAAGGCCCCCTTCCTAGACCCCTCCGGGGAGAGGAAGGGGTAAGAGGACCGCAGGGAGCCTGCAGGCAGCCCCTGGATTTCCCCGGTGCTACGGAAGTACGGCTGGGATGGATCAGGAGAGCAGGAGGTAGAGCACAGGAATGGAGCAGACCTCGGATCTCTGCAGCACTTCGGTAACATCTGCCGTAATACTACTACTAATAATAATAATAATAATAACAATGGAGTGCTAGCCGGGCGTGGTGGCGCACGCCTGTAATCCCAGCACTCGGAAGGCTGAGGCAGGAGGATCATTGCGAGTTCGAGGCCAGCCTGGGCTACAAAGTGAGCTCAAGGCCAGCCGGAACTGCATAGAGAGACCCTGTCTCAAAAAGACAAATAATAATAATGATGATGATGATGGTGATGGTGATGATGGAGTGCTTGCTGTTTCCATACTTTTCATCCAGAACCAGTCTGGAACTGGACTGCGAGACTTTCAGCGGGTCAGGCACCTTCTGGAGCAGAAGGGGTCTGGCCCGCACAGGCGCGGCGTCCGGGGCCCGCCCGCC
>NW_004955470.1:7074082-7117617 GCF_000276665.1 Chinchilla lanigera | reverse complement strand
CCCTCAGGGGCCCCGGGACGGGCCACCCGCGCTGGTGAGCGGTGCGCGCGCAGGGCCAGCACCCACGGACCTGACCGGACTGGCCACGCCCTGCTGACCGCCGAGGCAGCCCGGCGGGAGGGGCCGGGGAGGGGTCTCTGACAGCCAGGCTTCCGGGCAGGAGCTGCATCCCTGTCTTGAGGTGGCCAAGGAGATGTCCGGTTACCCAGCGTCCGACCCGAGGCTGGACAGAAGGGCCAGCGCGGCCTTGGAAATCGCAGAGCAGGCGCGTGCGCCCCTGGCAGCCCACAGCAAGGCCAGCACTCGTCCGCCTGCCCTACTGACACCCGCCGGCCAGGTGCTGCCGCCGGGAGAGAGCCCTGCCTTCCGCGCCTTGGCGGAAACCTGCCTTTTGAAAAGGAACTCAACCTGGCGTTAGTGATCCACGCCTGTAGCACAGCACTCCAAGAGGATGAGACAGGAGAACTGCAAGTTCCAGCCCAACCTGGGCAACTTAACAAGACCCTGTCTCAAAATTTTAAAATGTAACCGCAGGAAATGTAGCTCGGTGTGAAGGCGAGTTCAGTCCCCATGGTGGGGCAGGGGTGGGAGGTTTCTGGGGATTTTTCTCCTCCTTGTTGTTTGTTTGGTTGAAGTACTGGGGATTGGATTTAGGGCCTCTGAGCTGAGCTCTATCTTCGGCCCTTTTTAAAATTTCTTTTTAAAGGGTATTGTTAAATTGCTAAGATGCCCAGACTGGTTCAAACTTGAGACTCTCCTGCCTCAGCTTCCCAGTGAGGTATGCTTTGGGAATAAGATCATGGACAATTGGGAGGCTGCATTAGCAGGATTTGGAAACACCCAAGACTTCAGTATTTTGTCTCTGTCAGAAGTCACAAGAGAGCCGGTGATATAGCTTAGCAGACAAAAGTGCCTACCTGGCAAGCACAAGGTCCTAAGTTTGATTCTAGGTACCAAAAAAAAGTCACAGAAATATGATATACCCGCTTCATGCACCTTACTGGATGATCAGGAAGAAAAATTGGTACATCCTGCTGGCAGCTTCCTTTATGCTCAAGGCTAACAAATCAGTGTCTTGTAACTTGCCCAGTTCTATAATGAAATGTTATTTTTATAATAAAAATACAATTAGTAAATAAGAAAGTAGTGTAGCCCTAAAAGAAAGAATAATAGAATGTTCCTGGCATCAAAGACAAGCAAGACATTAAAAGGAAGAATTAAATTTTGTCCCCAAAGTTGCCAAAAATTGGGGGGAGGCAGTGCAGGTAGAGGGTGTTTAAGGGGCAGCGCATAGGAAGAGTTTAGTATCACCTGCCCCACTGCAGTGTCACTACCCCTCCCTCGAGTGACATTAAATTCAATACAGCAAGCACGTTTGCTATTCAGAGACCGCTTCAGGAATAATCCTATTGCTAGGCGTGGTGGCGACCACCTGTAATCCCAGCACCCAGGAGGCTGAGGCTGGAGGATCATCTCAAATTCAAAGCAAATTTAGGCTACACACTGAGTTCAGAGCTAGCTGAACAACGTAACGAGACCCTGCTCAAAGAAATAAATGAATAAATAAGAAGAATAATCCCGTAACTCCCAAACAGACAGGCCCTGCTGTGCATCCCCTGCGGAGAAATCCCAGAACTGTCTCTGGGTGCAGTGGAGGGGTTGGGGCCTTCCTGCCTTAACTGAGTCTCTCTCATGACCCTCGTGATGCTCAGGTCCCCCACAAGGTCCCCAGTGTTGCTCTTCCCGGCCAGGGACACAAGGTCCGTTCTCAGCGTGAGCCCATCCACAGCTCTGCAGCTGAGGAGGCTTTGTTGGTGTCTGTTAGACCCAGGGGCTGCCGTTCGGGAGCTGCCTGCTCATCAGTGACGGCCCCCTCAACAACAGCACGGGGACACCTTTCTTCTACGTGACAGCCAAGGACCCGGTGGTGGCTGGCCTGCTGAAGAACCCCATGGCTTCGCTGATGCTGCCCGAGTCGGAAGGGGAGTTTTGCAGGTAAACAAGGGTTTGGGGTAGAGCTGGAGGGTGGGCTGCATGTGGTAACAGGCCCTGGAGATATAAACTGATCTTCACCCTTGGCATCTGATACTTTAGCATGACTGACCAACTTGATTTGGAGCAAGTTGCTTAATCTTTGTGACGCCCAGTTGTCTGCTCTGTAAAATGGGGATGCAAATGAACCTTGACTCGCACTGGGATCCCAGCCCTATAAAACACTACTGCACAGTGCAAGTACTGTGAGTGGACAGTGTCTCCAACAGCCTCGCCTGCCCGAAATGTTCTCAGCACACTCACATTGGCTGACTGTCAGGCAGAACCATCTAACACAAAGCCTGCTTTACAATCCACTGTTGGATAGCTCGTGTAACTTAGCGCACTCTGTGCTCAAAGGGAAAAGCAGAACGCTTGTTCTGTGTCAGTCGCCCAGGGAAAGATCCAAATTTAGAATCCAAAGTAGTTTTTATCGAATGTACAAAAACTATCATAGAAACTGAAAATCCTACATTGAGCCACCATAATTTGAGAATGTTCATAACAGTTTTACTCAGAGTTATTCGAAGTATTGGGTGTAGGTGCAAAGGGCTTGTGTAATAAAGAAGTGGCTAAATGGCAGTTATCCGCATCGTGGTCTTCAAAGTCTCCTGTATACAGGTACATCTCAGAGTCTTCAGAGAGACACTGGCCCGGGATTTCTCAGTTAACCCCATACAGGAAAGGACACTGTAATGTTCCTTCCAGAGCTCTTTAAGGGTTAAATCTGCATCTGAGACCATCTAGACCACATTTGGGTCCTAGCTCAAGACTCTGGTCATAAGTTAAAACTAAAATTCTGGTCATAACCCAAGTTGTCCACATGTCAGGCTAGTCAGAACTCAAGAGTCCACTGTATTTCAGCGCCTTAACTGGCCTGCATGCTAAAGATAGAATTAGATCTAATTGAATGGATGATGGACATTAAGTATCTAGGACTCCAGTAGTTTCAGAAAATTTAATGATGAAGAGAATACATAACACATGTGATTTTCTTGGGGGAAGCTGGGAGAGGCTACCATCTTAAGAATGATAGAAGGAACAAGTACCTCTTCAAATGTTATAGAGGGACCCTAAAGGTTTTCTAAATGAATCTATAAAATCCAGGGTGGGACACTCCACCCCCACAGTTAGGGATTTTTCCCCAAACTTTGCATCACCCTAATCAGCTTGCCCTTGCACTTTCCCTAAAGTTCCACAATAAAGTTACTAGATTTATTTGCGCGAAACTGTCCTTACTCTGGGGCATGTTGAATTGGGTGCCATTGCTCTGACTTTCAAAAGTGACTTTCAGTCCCAGAAAAGCCCTAGGTTGGGGGTTTCTATGGGACAGAACAGTCCAGAGAAGTTGCTGCATATTGTGGTTCAGAGCTACGGTGTCCCCCCAAAGGCCTTTGGAAGGTGACTGGGTCGTGGTGACTACTGTCACCAGTGGGCTAATCCATTGATGGGACATAATCTGAAGGCATTATTGGGAGCTGGAAGGAAGAGGAGGTGGGGCGTCGTTGAAGGCAGTGGACTGTGGGGTAGGACTTTGAGGACCTCAGGTCCCCAGACCTTTCCTCTGGTGCTCACTCCCTCTCTCTGCTTCCTGCCTGCCATGAGGTGAGCAGCGTTGCTCCTCCACACCCTTCCACCATGATGTTCTGCCTCACCTCAGACCCACAGATGGACCGGCCAACCCTGGGCCAAAACCATGAGCCATAAGAAGTCTTTCTTTGTCTAAGTTGATCTTCTCAGGTGTCTTGTCACAGCTGACTAACACGCTGGAGCAGGATGAAATATCCTGCTTAGTCAGCACTTCAGTAGGTCCACTGGAGTAGGGAGGGGAAAACATCTGAGGGCCTCAGGCTCCAGGATGGACTGGAACAAGAGTGATAGAGACAGATGGATGGGAGAGGGGCCTAGACTGCGATGTGTGTAGATGGCGGGACCTCCATATCTGTGGGGTCCTCATCCACGGATTCAACCAAGCCCAGGTCAATATATTCAGGGATAGAAAATGTGTCTGTACTGTAAGGACAGACTTGGTCTTGTCCTTATCCCCTAAGCAATGCAGTATAACAGCTATTTACACAGCATTTACATTGCGTTAGGTGTTATAAGCAATCTAGAGATAGTTAAAGGGTGTAGGAGGGTGTTTGTAGGTTACATGCGAATACTGCACCACTCTGCAGGAGAGACTTGAGCTCCATCTGTAAATTTTGGTTCCTGTGGGACATCCTGGAGCAAATTCCCCAGGGATACTGAGGGGCGACTGTGTGTGTAGTCTACATAGACAGCCGTGTAGAATACTATACAGTGACAGCTCCTCAGGTTGACAATAGAAGAGCTGCTTGGAGGACGGGGGTGACAGGGACATACTAATGACCTGGACAGCCCTGCCCCTCCCCCAGCACATGGACCTAGATGATGAAGGTTTGTAGCTTGAAGGAGTCCACGGTGAGTCTGATACTGTTACTGAGGACATTCGTAGGACTTAGGTACATTTTCTGCATTTCCTGTAAAGAGACCTGCTAAGAACTGTGACTTAGACCCCAGCACAGCTCATGTCCTTTATGAAAAGTCCAAATTAGAATCTGATAGAAAGACAGATACCATTCAATCCCATTTGTATGTAGAATCTGAAGAAGCAGAGGGTAGAACAGTGTTCCCCACAACCTGGTAGGGAGGGGAAGGGAAAATGTGGATCAGCAGATGCAAGCCTTCAGTTATAAGATGGACACATTTTGATAATTTAATTAATAATGTTCAGGATGGTTCATAATGGATTAATTAATTTGATTGTGATAATCATTACACAGTGTATACGTACATCAGATCATCACATTGTACACCCCCAGTGTATTCGATCTTTATTTGAAAGCTAAATATTTTAAAATTAAAGAAAGACTACAGTGTGAGAAACATAGTAAGGGAGGTAGCTTTCCCACTTGTCAGACATCACATCCATTTAAATAAGGGTCTATGTGCTTGTCCAACATAATATTTGCTAGTTTGTCTAAAATCTGTTTTTTTTTTCCAGTTATCCTGTTTAGTCCTAGGTGCTGAGATTTCTTTTTTTTTATTATTTTAAAGAGAGTTAGTAAATGAGAAACAAACAAAAAAATAGAACAGTGGCAGCATACCAGTATTATGAACATAAACAAATCAAAGCAAGAATATTCAAAGTGATGCAAGCTCTCAAGACAAAATAATACAAATCAACAGTGGTTGTTACATTACGTATTGCTATCCTCAACTACACAGCTCAGATTACCAGATGTAAGAATGAAAGATTGCTCAAACCATTAAAGAGAAAAAGAAAATAATTCTTCTATAAAACAGTAGAGATAATACAGAGTTTCACTAGACAAGATGGTAGGAGTTCACCTTTGTAATTCCATTGCATATTGTTACCTTCAAATCAGTTGCTCAGACCACCAGACACAAGTATGCAAAGTCAATCACAACATAAAAATTGTAAGCATTAACTGTTCATTTCAATACACCATCCAACATCAGCAATATAGTTATCACAGCTATCCATATATATTTATGGTTTGCCTTCCTTCTTTCTTTTTTCTTCTTCCCCTCATCCCACTCATTCCTTCCTTTGAGTAATTTCTTTCCCTTTCCTATCATCTGTTGTACATTTTGAGTTTTACCTAGTCTTTCAGGTTCCTACACCAAGGAGACAATATGATGTTTACACATCTGGGTCTGATTTCTTTCACTTATGAGTATGGTCTCTAGTTGCATCCGTTTACCTACAAAAGCCTCGAGTTTATCTTTTTAAATAGCTGAGTAATACTCCATTTTATAAAAATACCGCATCTCTTTTATCCATTGGACATCCTTGTTTTGTTCCTGATTTTAAAGTGAAAGCTTTCAATTTTTGACCATTTAGTATGATGTTAGCTGTTGGTCTATCATAGATGGCTTTGATGAGCTTGAGGTAAAGACCATCTATTCCTATTTTCTGTAGGGTTTTCATCATGAAGGAGTGTTGGACTTTATCAAAGGCTTTTTCTGCATTGATGGAGATGACCATGTGATTTTTGCCCTTGGGTCTATTGGCATGGTGTGTTACATTAATTGATCTGCATATATTGAACCATACCTGCATTCCTGAGATGAATCCCACTTGGTTGTGGTGTATAATCTTGATGACTTGTTGTATTCTGTTTGCTAGTATTTTATTGAGAATTCTTGTATCTATATTCATTAGGGAGACTAGCCTGTAATTCTCTTTTTTCATTGGGTCTTTCTCTGGTTTTGGTATCAGGATTATACTTGCCTCCAGGAATGAGTTGGGGAGAATTCCTTCCCTTTCAATTTCATGAAAGAATTTGAGAAGAATTGGTGTTAAATCTTCCCTAAATTGCTTGTAAATTCAGCTGTGAATCCATGAGGACCCAGGCTTTTCTTCATTGGCAAGTTTTTAATTACATTCTCAAATTCACTCACTGATATGGAGTTATTCAGGATTTTTATATCTTCTTCATTCAGCTTTGGTAATTCATATGTATCTAGAAATCTGTCCATTTCCTCTGTGTTTTCCATCCTATGAGAGTAAAGATTTTCAAAGTAGGTATTGATAATCTTCTGAATTTCTTCAGGATCTATAGTGATTTCACCCCTTTCATTCCTTATTGTGTGTATTTCAGTTTTTTCTTTCCTTTTTTTGATAAGATTGGCTAGGGGTTTACCTATTTTATTTATTCTTTCAAAGAACCAACTCTTTGGTTCATTAATTCTTTGTATTGTTTTTTGTCTCCATTGCGATAGTTTCTGCTCTGAGCTTTATAATTTCCTGCCTTCTTTGGGCTCTGGGTTTGACTTGCTCTTCTTTTTGTAGAAACTTGAGGTGCAGCATAAGATTATTTATTTGTGCTTGCTCTGTTTTCCTGAGGTGGGAATTCACCGCTATAAATTTCCCTCTGAAGACTGCTTTCACTGCATCCCACAGGTTCCTGTAGGTTGTGTGTACATTTTCGTTTGATTGTAAATAGTGTTTAATCTCTGCTTTGATTTCATCTGTGACCCATTGGTTGTTCAGGAGGATGATATTTAATTTCTAACTGTTTATGGAGCTTTTGTGTTTTGTCATTTATTTCCAATTTCATTGCACTATGGTCTGATAGTATACATGGGATAATTTCAATTCCTTTGCATTTACTTAAACATGTTCTATGTACTAGTATATAGTATATGGTCTGTTTTAGAGAATGTCCCATGTGCAGCTGAGAAGAATGTGTGTTCTGGATGCTGTTGGGTGGAACACTCTGTAAAAGTCTACTAAGTCCATATGTTCACAAGTTTGGTTAAGGTCTGTTATTTCTTCCCCAATTTTTTGTCTAGTTGAGCTATCTCTTTGTGACAATGGGATATTAAAGTCCCCTGTTATGATTGTGTTGTTACTTATTTCATTTTTCATGTCTGTTAAAATTTGTCTTCTATAGGTGGGTGCTCCTATATTTGGTACATGGATGTTTATAATTGTTATCTCTTCCTTTTGAAGCTTCCCCCTCACAAGTATGTAGTGACCTTCTTTATCTCTTTTGATTGTTCTTGGTTTGAAGTTCACATTGTCTGCAAACAGAATAGCTACACCTGCTTTTTTCTGGGGTCCTGTCACATGGAGTATTGTTTTCCATCCTTTAATTTTCTGTCTATGAATTTCCTTTTGAGTTAAATGTGTTTCTTGTATACAGCATATGGTTGGGTTTTATTTCCTGATCCACTCTGCTAGTCTGCTTCTTTTGGTTGGCACATCGAGACCATTTACATTGATGGTTATAACTGATATGTACTGGTTTGTCTTTGTCATGCTATTTTCCTGCTGTTGGATCCTCCTTTTTCCCTCTGTTTAATTGCTTGCTCTGCTTGTTGGTTCCTTTCTGTTGTTCTTGAAGTTGCGGTCTGTTTTATCTCTTTCTAGAATATCTTTTAGTACTCTTTGTAGGGTTGGTTTGGTGCTCATGAATTTCTTCAGTTGTTCTTTATCATGAAAATATTTTATTTCTCCATTAAATTTGAAAGATAGTTTTGCAGGGTACATCTTTCAGTACCTGAAATACTTCACTCCAAGCTCTTCTTGCCTTGATGGTTTGTGTTGAGAAGTCTGCTCTGATTCTGAGAGGTTTTCCTTTGTAGGTGATCTGTTTCTTTTCTCTAACAGCTTTTAATATTCCGAACTTTTGTTGAGTTTCTGGGATCTTGATCACTGTATGTCTGGGTGTAGATTTATTTTGGTTATGATTAACTGGAGTTCTATATGCTTCACTTATCTGGATGTCCAATTCTTTTTCCATGCCTGGGAAATTTTCTGCTATTATTTCTGCAAATAGTCTTTTTATGTTATTTGTGTTGACACCGACTTAATACTTATTAATCTGACATTGTTTTCCTTTGCTTCATCTTGCAGTTGTTGAACTGTTATTTCCTGGTTCCTTGTTGTTTTTAAGAGATCCCTCCTTTCATGTTCGTTAGTGGCAATGCTGTCTTTGAGGTCTGAAAGTCTATATTCAGCTTTGTTCAGGCAGTTTTTCCAGCTTCTAATGGAATTTTTAAGTTCCTGGATATCTGTTTGCATCTGTTTCATACCTTCTAGTTCTTTTCTATCTTGTTCCCTGAAGGCTTCCATGAGTTGTCTGTGCTCTTCTAGTTTCTTGTCAATGTCCTCTTTGGATATGCTGAACATTTCTTTCATTATTGTTGTCATTTCTTTTTTCACCTGAGACATTATTTCTGATCTGATGTCTTCTGTGGCCTGATGGAGTTGTTTCTTTACTTCAGTTGCTATCATTTCAGAAATTTCAGGTGTATGATTTCTAGGCTCTTCTGTGCTGATGTCTTCTGGATTTGTTTTGGGTGGTGTAGAGGTCTGGGATTGCATTTTGCTCCTTCATTTTGTAATTTTGGAAGATCCAGAGGTTTCCTGGAGTGCAGCCTCACTCTCCTGATCGTGTGTGAGTGGCAGGGTGAGAGTCTGCAGATCCACAGTGCTCAGTGCAGCTCCTGTGCTGGTGAGTGGTGGCAAGGTGGGGTCCCAGATGCTCCTGAACTTTCTTGCATTCAGTTGGCTCCCAGGAGTGTGTGGGAAGGGTGGGGGAGGCTCACTGGAGTTCCTGAGACTGTCTGGAGTTCAGCCCAACTTCCACAAGAGTAGGGAGAGATGCAGGTCTTGTTCACCAAGGCTTCAGATACTGCCCAGGACAGAGCCTGCTTCCCACACTGGAAGGGGAGGGGTGAAGGTGCACTCCCCGAGGCCACTGACTCTGACCAGGTTTCAGCTGAGCTCCCAAGAGGGGTATGAGTTGTTCTGGCAGTGACCACCAAGGCCCCAGAAGTTGTCCAGGGCTCCACGTGCCTCCCACACTAGTGGGGGAGGCACCAGAGTGGCTCACTGGGGTTCCTAAAGGTGTCTGGCTTTCACCCTAGCCCCAGCAGACACACTATGGGTGTAGCCAATAGCCACCAAGGCCCAAGAGGGTGCCTAAGGTTTCGCCTGCCTCGCACATTGGTCAGGGAGGTGCTGCTGCAACTCCCACCATGACTCACCAGGCTTCCTCGAGATTTCTTTGTTAATTAATTAGATGAATTAAGACTGGAGATCTTCTTCCCAGCTCTTCCCAAGATTCCAGCTTAAAGATTCTCTGGCTACCAGCAGCCCCTGCTATCTTTATTTTCCTCTCCCCTCCCCACCCAGAAACTCCAATAACTCATGATTGACAAAGAAAGGACCCAAGATTGGAATCTTTGGTTGCAACATCTCTACTCTGGGTTTTAGCTTGCATCTCCTTAGGGAACCAGGGCAGCACACCCTTGGGACCAGGGAGGACTCCTCTATGGAATTCTATCCTGCTTGATGATTTGAGGTCAGTCTTCATTTTGAAATCATGATATGAGTGAAACCAGAAGATACTTATCAGATGCTTCTCCTGAAATGAAAAAAGTCAATGGACAGTTTAGACAAATTCTGGGTTCCTAGGTAAACTTGATTTGATTATCAAGAAGAGAGAAGCTAGAGGTACGTTTCCCCTCTTCCCAAAAAGGCTTTCAGTGAAGGAGTCTCGTGGATGCTGCCAAGGGCCTCAACCCTTCATTGCCCAGGATGAAGGTGGCCCTGTCCTAGCAGTGAATGGTGGCTCTTCTCAGAGATCTTTGACTGACCACTCCTTGGTGTTGTTCAGCAACACAGGAAGTGCTGAGTTCTGGACTGCAAAGCAATCTAGTGTCTGGGGAGGTGGTGTCAGACTGTGAGTGAATGGAAGCCTGAGGGTGTATGGGAGCTGGGCTGGGGATACCATGCTGGGAGGGGTGCATCTTGCAGAGACAACACGGTCGAAGAATCTGACACTAGAGCCACTGAGGATGTTGCTCCAGTATAGCTGTAATGCTTGCTGTGTCCTGTAAGCAGCCCTGTGTGTGGTAGGCCAAGTGACAGGAGGGGGATTCCTTCAGTGAACTGCACAACCAAGGAGAAGTGGGTAGGTGTGTGGGGCTGGTTTGCCTTTATGTGATGGGTTAAGGATGAACTCCTGGTGAATACAAGTGACTAGATGTGCTTTCCTGAGTTTAATCATTGCTTCTGCATGAAATGTGAAAGATTCTGGAAATGCCAGTGACTCGCAGCCCCTCCTGCCTCCTCCTCCTCCTCCTTCTTCTCTGATGGACACCTCAGCCCAGCCTGATTCCACATGCAGGCTCTGGGACTTGTTCCCCCTTATGGTGTGCAGAAGGCACATGCTGATTCCGTCACTCTCAGGGAGCCCCGTCCGGTGAACGCATACGGCAAGCAGGTGCCTGCAGCAGCTCACTTGCTGATGGTCAAGGAGAGCCTCCAGCTGCTGTCTACTTCTACCTGAGATGCCACATGCATTTCAAAGCACAGGGCCCAGGTCGAGTCAGATATAGAGGCAGACTCCAATTTCTCTTCACCAACTCAGGTTCATTTCCCTTGAAGGCAACATATAAATCTTCTTAATAAATTGCTCTCTGTTCAGAGTCATGTTACCTTTTCCCCTCCTTTACCCTAACATTTCTGTATTCCGGGAGCTAATGTTAACTTGCATAGCTTTTAAAAGTGCTGACAAGGAATCCGAGAACTCTGCAGAGACAGCTTGAGCAGGTGTCCAGGTATTCTCACCCATCTTCCACTCATTTTTGCGGTCATATCTCATAGAAACTTACAAACACTTATTTCTCCCAAGTTTTATTTCAGCCTCATGAAGTTTTGTCTCCATGGTTCCTAATTAGTTCATGAATTCCTTAGTTATTCCAGTTCCTCTTTCCTTATAGTGGCCCTCTCCTCCATCTTCTGACTCCTTCTACTTATGTAGTTCCCAAATGTTTCATGCACCTCTTACACACATGACTCCATCTTAAGCAGAAATAACATGAATATATATCCTGTATGTAACATGTCATTTTGAGGATGTAACTCCCATAGTTATACTCCCTCCAAAAAGGCTGTTAGCACTATAAACATAGATATAAAGGTTTTATTACGGGATCCTCTGTCCCTGGCAGTTATATATTTTCTGTCTCAAAGGATTTGCCTGTCTATATGGACATTCCATGTAGCTTGAATTATGCAATATATGGCATTCTATGACTGGTTTTTTATATAGCATATTTTTTAGTTTTATCATGTTGTAGCATGTATCAATAATTTGTTTCTTTTAATGGCTGAATAATATTCATTGCAATGAGTATGTTACATTTACTGATCCATTTGTGTACTGATTTGTCCCCATTTATGGTCATGTTTTGTGCATGAACAATATTTCTGTGACCATTTGTGTCAAGCTTTGAACAGACACTTTTCCGTCCTCTTCAGCATCACTTCCTTCTTATGATTTCGTTCTAAAATGGCAGCCAAAACCTCATGTGCTTAAAAGGTGATTGGGTTATGGGGCCTTATACCGGCTTTCTGTTAGGAGGTGGGGTTTGGTAATAAGAGATAGGTTCCTGGGAGCATGACCTAGAAGGGTTTACCTCCCCGTCTTCACTCCCTGCTCCTGTCCTCTGCCAGGCCCCTCTGCCACACTGTTTCTTTGGAGCCAGCTGACCCTGGACTAAAATGTGAGCCAAAATATATCCTTCTCCTTTCAATTTGAGGTGTTAGGTATTTTGTCCCAGCAATGAGGAACGTGACTAAGACATTCCAAAATCCTCAAGGATCCTGATATGCTCTTTCCTCTGACATTTTTCTTTAATTTTTAAACATTTTTTCTGAACACACACACACACAAATAGACCTTTAAATACACTAACCACCTAGGTACAACATGTCTGGGAAGGTTGCATGTACAGTTATTAGAACGATGCATCCCTTGGGAAGCTCTTACAAAATAGTAGCTATAGACATATGAGTATTAAAGGAATTATTATAGCAAAGGAGGATTACTTCTCTCAAAGGAGGATACATATTTGGAAGGCAGTCTTCCCTTTTAGTTGGAAACCATTTGAGTACAAAATCCCCGTGTTCCTGGGTCAGCTGTAATTCCCCAGGTCATCAGTGCACTTTCTTGCCCATAAATGGCTTTGGCTGAGCCTTCTCCTTCTTCAAGCATTCTGGAACCTGTCTAATGAGGCTCACTCCTGAAGGCAGGAGACCCACTTCCCAAGGACAGATCCTTTTACTACTTTGGTTCCGTGACTCTCAGGATAAAATGATCATGTATCGTATCAAGATCTATTACAGGAAAAATGAAGAAGAAGTCCCTGGCTGTGTCCAGGCCGTCACCTAGCAGAGGTAACTTGAGGAACCCTGCGTGACCGTCAGAGCATCACCAGGCAGTAAGCCCATTCGGGTCTGGAGGGCAGATGTCACATTCCAGGACAGCGTCTGCTACTCTCAGGCAGGAGTCCCCAAACAAGTCATGCACCCTCCGTGTTTTCTCTGTGGTCACCTCTGAAGGATAGGCCAAGCTCTCTGGTCCCACCTTTGAGACCTGCATGTCCTTGGGTCACAAGCTGCCCATCCTGGAAGAGCATGCCTGCGTGGGTATAAGGTCAGATGAAGGGAGAGAATTTCCTAAGAGAGTGTCCTCTGGGCTGAAGGGGAGATGAAGTCCTCACAGCCCAAGCCCTTCAGTCCTGCACATGCCAGTGATCTGTAGCTAAGGTCATGCAGCTCTCTCCAGTTATGGGAGCTGCCAGACACCCCCAGACTCTGACAAGAGCTCCTGCTGTGGCCAGTGACAGGCCTGCATGCTCCCCTTCACACTGTCCATCACCCCTGGAGGTCTCGTCCTCTGCCCCCCACCCAAAGGGCCGTTAGATCTAGCAAGCCTTTCCTGGACAGAGCAGGAGGAGGAGGGCGCAGCTCCATCTGATGAATGCCGGGGGTTGGTTGAACTTGCATTCCAGACTCAACACTTCCTTAGTACTGTATAATTATGTCCCAATACTGGAGGGGACATACTTAATGCCAAAAAATAAGTTACTTATCATCAGTCTGGGCGCATTCTGCGTTGTTATGTACCTACTCCAGCAACGCCAGGTAGAGCACGGGATGGGAGCCGCACCACCAGCCGGCTCTGCTCCCCTGTGGGTCCCTCACTGCCTGGCAGAGGCCTCCACCCTCCCTATCTGCTCCCTCCTGCCATCCCCTGGGGCCGTCCAGACAAACCCCTCTCTCAGTGCTTGTCTGGTCTTCTCTGAGCCTCAGCAACCTCCTCAAAAACAAAACAAAATAAACAAAAAACTTCTGTGTTTCCTGCCAGTAAAAGAACCCAGACTTCACAACCGGCAGGGAAATCGCCATATACTGTAGTGGTCTCGCTGCACGCATTTAATTCCACTTCTCTCATTCTGACTTGGGCATCTGTCATCAAACTACCCAACTGGATGGCTTAAACAAGGGGCATTCACCCCTCGAAGTGCCAGGGGCTGGAGTCTGACCCAGGGTCAGGTTGTGAGGTTCCCCTGCCAGGTTGCAGGCTACTGAGCTTTTGCGTCCTCACGTGTTGGAAAGGGGAGGAGAGCTCTCGTGGGTTCCTTCTGTAGGTGTGTGCATCCCACTCATGGAGATTTTACCTCAGCCCTAATCACACCCCAAAGGCCCCAGCTCCTACAACATGGCTCTGGGGCTGAGGATTTCATCGTGCGCTTTGGGGGAGGACTACTGAGCTACACCGCAGAGCACCTTCCCACACTGGCCTGGGGTACCCTGGGGAGGGGACTTGGCCTTGTTAATCAGACTCCTTGCAGCACCTGGCTAAACAAGAGCGTGGCTCTTCCCCCACGGCCACATGTCTCCCTGGAACCCACAGATGCACAGATCCCAAGCCAGCTGCCGGCAGTTATTGTTTCTTTCATAGCGATTTTTCATTCTTCCTCCATCTGGCAGCAAGAGAGCTCTGGAAACAGCAGATGGTGGGCTAGACCAGGGCCTGTGCAAAAGTTGACCAAGGGACAAAAGATTCTGGAAAGGCCTGGGGGAGGTTTGGACATGCCTGCAGGCTAAGGATGGGTCCTAAAGGCCCTCGACTAAGCCAGAAAGAACAGCGACACTGGTGCTCTCCAAACTTTGCCCTAGGAAGGCCTCTTTCATCACTTAGTGCTTTAACCTAGGTAACAGGAAGCATCCCTGTCTAAAGAGCAGGTAGCATTCTTAGGAGCCGGGGTGTAGCTCAGTAGTAGAGCACAAGCTTAGCATGTGCAAGAGACCACACTCAATCTCTAACAGGAAAAAATAATAATAAAAGAAGAGATAACACTTTTAAATAATAAATTTGGGGGCCGGGGATATAGCTCAGCGGCATAAGCGCTTGCCTGGCAAGCCTAAAGTCATGAGTTCAATTCCTGGTACCAAAAATAAATAAATAAATAAATTTGGGGGTTGGGTACTGGGGATCGACCATGCACATGCTAGGCACCATCCTCCAGCCTAAATAATTGATTTATATAATCAAAGATAGATGGATTGATTGATTCATTAGGTTATCTGTATCCAAGAGTTCCACATCAGGAGATTTAATCAATCATGGATGGAAGTATTTGGGAAAAAGTTGTTTTTATACTGAACATATACACTTTCTTCATATCATTCCCTAAATAATACAATATAACCATTTTTTACATTTGTAATAGGTATTACAAATGACCTAGAGATCATTGGAAGTATATATGAAGATGTGTATGGACTCTCTGCAAATACTACAGCATTTATATAAGGGATCTGAGCATCCTCAGATTTGGTGTGGGATGTAGGACCATAGTACCTACCTTACATGGATACTGACTGATAACTGTATCTATATATCAGAACACCGGGCCAGCATGGTATAATTATTTTTATCTCATTGGCTCCAAAGTGATTGAGTTCCAACAAAACTATGTACTGTTTTCACATGGTATCCATAACTGTGAAGGGCCTCTGCCCCAGTTCGTGGATTCCAGAAGAAGACACAAGACTCCTGGGTCAGAGACGAAGGACTTCGTTACTCACAGCATTCCCAGTAGCCAGAGTATCCCCATTTTATGTCATTGTTTCTCTGAGTCCCAATTCCAGCGGGGTAACATGAAGTGGGCCAAATGATGTGTGTATAAACAGAGTTACAGGAGAGGAACCCTGAGCCAGGAGAATCAAATCTTTGCACAGCTGAGCCTACCTAGAGAAGCTACTAGCTCTGTCTTCCAGGGCTGTTTGCTCTAAAAATGTCTTTGTGCAAAAAACAATCCAGAACAAAGGCAGCCTCTGCTCTCAAGACATCCAGAAATGTAAGACCCATGGGAGGCTGCCTCCAAATAGAGGACATGGGCAAAGTGAAGACAAGTTCTTTGCCACAGAGTAGCACACTTGGTTTCTGTCCATTCCCGGTGAAGTCTTCCTTCCCAGTTGAAGCTCATGAGCCCGCCTTTACTGTCTGCATTCCTATCAGCGTTCTGGTCTTCTGAGCTCCAACTAGAGTTGCATAAAGCTCTGCTCACAGCATTCAAGGCTCTCAGCAGCCCATTTCTCAAAACCTTTCCAAACCTTTCCTACCAACCAATTCCCAGAGCCTCTGAATCCCAAGGTCAGGTATAGCCACAGCAGTGACCCCACTTCTCCAGGAGCATTTTTCTGTCTCAGTTACTTCCCTGTGGCTGGGACAAAATATAAGACACTTACAATTTAAAGGAGGATAAATTTAATCTGGCTCCTGGTTTTGGTGGGCTCCATGGTTGGCCAGCTGCAAGGTAGAACCAGCATAACAGAAGGTCATGGTGCAGGAGAGCTGCCTGACCATGGCAGTCAGGAAGGAGAAACAGCAGAGCAGCTCTGAATATGGAAGGGGGTGCAACTCCATGGAGCTGCCTGGGCACACATTTCATTCTCCCTGCTCCAGTGCAGGACAGTGTGTGCAAAGTACTGTACTGGTGACTAAGGAAGCTAGCTGGACCACAAGGTGCAGGGTTTTGATTTTAACTTAGGCGTGTGCGTGCTATGGTACCTGCATGGCTGACTTGAGCTACTCAATCTCTGGCCTATAGAGCTAGGGATAAAAACACACCCTTTCAGGTCACATGCTCCGTGACCTTCCTCTTCCAACTAGGTTGCGCCTGCAAACACAAGAGACTGGGGAGGTGCACTTTAGATCTAAGACCTAACAGTACTGTGCTTACCCACCACTTCAGGAGCAGCAGCTGCCAGTATCCCCAGGTGTGCTGCACACGTATGGCAGAGAGTGGGGCTGCAGCCCAGCTTCCACAGAGGGAGTATCAGTTTCCTGTTGCTGCTGTAACAAACTGTCTCTAGCAGACAGCACAAATGCGCTGAGCGTGAAACTCAGCGGCAAAGTGGTTGCCTCCTATGTATGAGGAAATGAGTCCCCAGGACTGCAAAAACAAAACACACACACACATACACACACACACACACACACACACACACACAGAGCTATAGATTTGGAGTTCAGAAACCAAGCATGGATGTTACTAAACTGAAACCTGGGGTTGTGCTCCTTTCTGGAGGCACTGAGGGTGAGTTTCCCGAGCCTCTGCAGGCTGCCTGGGTTCTGTGGCTCACCATCCCCTCCATAGTCAAAGTCAGGAACCTCCAGCCAGACCTTCCGTGCGTCGCACGGCTTCCACACACCATTTTCCTCCCTTGTCTACTTTTAAGGAAACTTGGAATTGCACCAGACCCAGCAGGTAATCCAGGACACCTCCCTACCCAAAGTCAGTTGATAAGCAAGCAGAATTCCCTTTTGCTGTGTAAGGCAACACATTCACAGCTCTCAGAGATTAGATGTCTTTGGGGGGCCATTAGCCTGCTTGCCACAGATGGAAGAAAGTGATACCAGGCTTAGCTGGATTTCCTACTGTGCAAATGAGAAGTTCTCTATTTAGCTATTTGAATCTGTAATCTCCTTTCTATTCTGTATATACAGCAGCAGAGGAGAAGCAAAATGCTATCTATTCAAATGCAATGTATTATTCATTCTATAATGACTTAGGAGCACTAATTCCAATGCTTTCATGGCAGAACAATTTTCTGGAAATTAGTTTCAGTGGTGAACAAAACTGATGACAGTCTTATCTGGATGGACACAAACTCTAATATTTCCAATACATAAATTTCATTCCTGTTTGCTATTTCTTATTTTCTCCTGTGCATCTCAGTTTTTTTCATAAAATACAGTGTAGATTCTGTTTTTATGGTCATTACTGTGATTACATCCTGTCATTCTTTCATTTTAACCCACAAGAAAAATTCACAACTCAGCAACTATATTTTTGCAGTGTCACAAACATGGCAGATTGTAACACTTTCCAACAGAGCCCAGTGTTCCCACAGGAAGCAGCTTACCTGAGTACAAGGCATGTCCACTGCGGCCCTTTCTTGATACGACTCAACAGAGTGTGTAGTAAAGAAAAACTTCCAGGCAGGTAAAAACAAGTCCTTAAGTATGAGCAAAACACATGCTTTGGGCCGGGGATATAGCTCAGCGGCATAGGGCCTGCCTGGCAAGCACAAGGTCCTGAGTTCCATTCCTGGTACCAAAAAAATGTGCTTTGCTTGACAGATACAGCTTTCTCAATAATGTAATGTAGCATGATGGGTAAGCATGAGTTTTAGCGATTCACGCCTCAAGAAAGCAATTTTATGATTTCTCCCATCTGTGAAAAGAAGAGTTGTCAGGGTCTTCTTGGCCACATGTGTGGACTCCACACCTTTGCTAGGAGGACTCGAAGGGTTTGTGGGGTTCACAAAGTCATAATGTGTTATAGTGAAAAGATACAGAGCAAGAGCATCAAAGGCACAAGATGTATAAGGCGAGATTCAAGAGCGACCAGACACTGTCCCCCAGTGGAGTTGCAAGAGGATGGACTTCATTCTCCCAGCACAAATGCAGGCCAACATGTGCAAGTATTGTCAGCTAAAGAAGCAAGCGGGGCCTCTGTGTGTAAGGTTTTTGCTTTAATTCAGTCATGTGGGTGCTACCATTCCTGCGTGGCTGATCTGAGCTACTCGGTCCCCAGCCCTCTAGAGTACAGACTGACGCAGTGTGGCACAGGGCCTCCGGCATACAGACGCACTCTTCCTGGGCAGGGTAGCTCAGGGACGAAGAAGTTGTCCTGTAGAAGCTGGTCAAGGACCACTCCTCCTGAAGACACACCTTTCTTGGGAATGTGCAGGGCTTGGACAACCCAGGGCTGCTGAGTTGACCCTAACACACACCAGTATTGCCAGTTCAGAAGTATTGCTACATCACAAGCATATTGTGAGGATCAAATAAGTCAGAAGCTTTAAAATACAAGATACATATGTGCTATGGAATCATAAATGGAACAAGTTAGCATTTGTATCTTTCTCCCAATAAACAACCAAATTATGTCGGGCATGGTGGCACATGCCTGTAATCCCAGCACTCGAGAGGCTGAGGCAGGAGGATCCTGGCAAGTTTAAGACCATCCTGGGCTACAAAGTGAGCTCAAGACCAGCCTGAACTGCATAGCAAGGCCCTGCCTCAAAAAGACAAAAAAAGAAAAAGAAAAAGAAAAAGAAATAACTAAATTATGAAACCAAAGGAATACGTAGCAAGGCAAATTTAAGCTGATCTGCATGTCCCACCCACAGCCTTAGGTGGCCTGCCTAAAATGGGCCCAGCTTTTACTATGATGCTTGTAAACATTACTGTATCTTTAGGATGGTTAAAAATATACATTTCTAGGATCCATACACAATATACATTTTCTAAGCTTTCTGGGCTCCATGGAAGTGGACCTGTCATTAACACAGCCAGTCTCTATTTTAAGCCTGAAAAGACACTTTCAAATGTTATAGATTAATGCCTGCCCACCTAATGTATTATCCACTGTTAGTTCCGTTCAGTCCCTTTCACTACTGTAGCAAATACACCTGCAACAAACTTAGCAAGCAAGGCACAGGGGAAAGGTTTTGATGCTTATTGCTTCAGGAGCATCATTCAGTCCTTACCATCTTTGTTACAGGTTTTTTTGGGCCACCAATGAGGTGGTTTAGAAAACAGAAACCCATTTTATCACCCTTCTAGAGGCTACATGTCCAGTGTATTACTCAGCTTTCCTGTTGCAGAACACAATAGTAGACATCCACAGTTTAAAGGGGGAGAAGTTCAATTTGGCTCACGGTTCAGCAGATTCAGTCCATGGTTAGTAGGCTCCAAAGCAGAAACATCATGGTAGAGGGGTGGCATGGCAGCCAGGAGAAAAGGGAGGGCCTGGGTAGGGAGATAAGCCCTTCCAGATCACAGCGACCAGCTCTTCCAACCAGGCCCTGCCTCCTAACAGCACAGCAACCATGAACTCATCAATGGGGGAATCCTCTGATGAGTGTGGCGCCCCACGAGCCAGTCACCTTCCAAAAGCTCTACCTCTGAATACCTCCTCTCTCAGGAACAAATCTCCACTTCCCAGGGCAGTGTACCCTCAACTTCAGATGTCATCAAACAGCCAAGATCCAATTTATGAAAGCACTCCTATCACACTGGCTATCTCAAAATATTTTAAATAATTACAATAGCTAGGTGTGGTAGTATATGCCTGTCATCCCAGCAATCTGGGAAGCTGAGACAGGAGGATGGCCAATTTGAGACCAGCTTGGGCAATTTAACAGCATAGCCAGACTATCTCAAAATAAATAAAAACAAAGTTAGGGGTATAGCTCAGTGTGACACCCCTCGATTCAATCCTCAGTACCAAAAAGAAAAATTACAATAAAAATCTGAATGATATAACCAGTAACGTGGTTACCATTTTTTATTTTTAATAAACACCTTCGTATTTCAGGCTGATCTATCACTGTTTTAACAAATGAAAAATGTTTTTCACCTGCAGAAAAAATACTGTCGATCCAGAGGACCCTCGCTGTGCCCGGTTAACACTTACTGGCCAAATGATTACAGTGACGCCAGAAGAAGTCGAATTTGCCAAGCAAGTCATGTTTTCAAGGTGTGTCAAGCTTTGGTATTAGTTTACCCAAAGATAGAGGGAGGAGAGAGGCGGGGAGGAGAAGGGGATAAAAAGGAATTAAGGTGTGTCATGTACCTGTGTCAGCTCCCCACGAGGAATGCAATCGCTATGTGTGACAGAAAGGCTGCACTTACACATACATTTATGTACTCATAAAAGTAAAATAAAATTAAATTAATTACTTTGCCCAGAAATATACACTAATAAAAGTAGAGGTCAGCGCTGCCCCTGTCGACACCCTTTGCACCATAGCAAGCGGTCTGAGCTGTGCTGCTGTGGTAGGGCCTCTCGCAGCATGTCGTGGGCAGTGGCAGGCAGCCCTGCGTCACCCACACTGCCCCTGAAGAGCCCCACGCTGAGGTGTCCCGGGCACAGTTCTTACGTCTTTCCAGCCTTGGCAGTGCCCCGCCGTGCAGTGAACCTTTGTCAGCCTTTTAGTCAGTCATCGCCCCATGTCCTCTCAGAGCATTTATCATTGCATTCGCTTTGTTACAAATATTTTTTCCAGTTTGGACTTGGGCTTTGAATTCTAGAATTTTTAGAGTGAGAGGAACTTTGTTTTTATGAAGTTCAAAAAGTGGGGGAGCCCAGTGCCTGCCCTCAAGGAACACACATGTGTTGGGGTGTCGGGGGGAGGGCCAGCTGCAAGAGGAGGACTGTGACAGCCCCTCCGCGTCTGCTCTGACGGACAGTCCTAAGCTTGCTGCAGAAACACTCCTTGCCGTGAGCAGACGTGCATCCCCGGCTCACCGTGTGAACAGTTCCTGCAAGGCTGCCGGGCTGCAAGGCTGCGCAGAGCCTTTCCCAGTGTTTACTGCCCACAGCCACGGTGCCCACCGAGCACCCGCCTGAGCCGGGTGTGCTAGGTGTGCTTCCTCTTTTGCCCCGCACGCAGCCTCATGGCCCAGTGCCGTCAGCATCACGCGCAATGAGGTGAGGTGCCGAGGGCTTGCGAGGTGAGCTGGGTTTCAAACTCAGGAACTCGGCTCAAGCCTTGAGCTTGGGCCACTGGGTGCAGGAACCATAGCTTCCTGGCTCCCTGAGGCTGTCCCAGGCCCTGACACCCGGCCCTTGGGGTCTGCCTGGGGCTGACCAGCCACTCCCAGCCCCAGCAAGGCTCAGGAGCTGGCCCAGCTGTGCCCCTTTGATAAGAACCCTTCACTGTGTTCTCTTGTTGCTCCGGCAGGCACCCCGGGATGAGGAAGTGGCCGCGACAGTATGAATGGTTCTTTATGAAGATGAGGATAGAACATGTCTGGCTGCAGAAGTGGTACGGCGCTGTAGCCCACATTCCAAGGGAGGAATATTTCAAAGCAGTTCCCAGGGAGGCCTGAGTGAATAAGAAGAAAGTGCTCAGTGTTTGTCGTAAAATGAAAATCTTTCAGTGATGCTGGGGGCAGCTCCCGGCTGCAGTCTCTCGGTTGAAGGGCTCCTAGCCGCCCTGTCGTCCCTACGGCAGAATGAGCGGGCGAGGATGAACAGGAACCTCACGCTAGACTCAGATCCGAGGGGTCGTCTGCAGAGCCCCGTCCCACGGAGACTCCACGCAGCCGTTCTGCTTACGTAGCATTCCCATCCCAACTCACTATCGGGAAGTCACTGTTGGCTGTCCAAGGGGCACATGGAAACCAGTGATGTTCCTTCCTTTAAGAAAAAATGTTATGCCTGTCATAAATGTGATTGCTTTGTATTGTGAGAGCATCTTTGTTGCTGGCTGTGCCAAAAGCAGGATCTTGGATCTAAGCTCACTGCGACCACAGAGGAGCTGAATGCGCATCACACAGCCGCGGTACCATGGTTAGGGCGAGGCCAGAGGACTACTGTGGATGACGTGTTGTGTTTCTGCATGGCAAATGCTTTACTGAATCATGTTCACTAGAATGCGTTGTCACTTCAGAGTTTTTTCCCCACCGTAATGCGACGAACAGTCTGAGAACCCGCAGGGTTTCATGCACAGCCCTGTTCTGTGTACACAGGCCGTGGGAGAACGCTAAAGAGAATGTGGTAGATTTTGCATCAGGCTTCTGAGATCCCTGCGGCTCACAGGTCTGAGAGCGCCTCTCCTGAAACTGTGAGGAGCGGCATCCAAAGTAAGAACCCTTCCCTGCCTGGCGCACAGAGACGTGAGATGGTGAAACGGAGGAGGCAAAGGCGATGTGGACGAGAAGGAGAAAAGCAGCCAGTGCTGAGGTTCTACATCTCAGCCCTCCAACCGTAAAGTGCTTGTCACCCTCACCACTTCAGACTAGGAGCCCAGGGCTCCGAGAAGGCGAGTCAGCACCCCACGGCCAGCCCCGTGGTCACTTCTGCAGCTCCCTGCACCAGTGGTCGGGGCAGCACCTTCACAACTCCGGGGTTTGAGGACAGAAGGGTAGCTGCAGTGCATAGAGAGTCATGACTAACCTGCCCGGACACAGTTCATCGCTGCTTTGCAGGGGGAGGTTCTCTAAAATGTGATTCTTACTGCAGAATTTAAATTTTCAGCACATTATATTCTGGAGTTCCAGGTGTTTGCAAGAAACTAGACTGTACCCGTGTACACACCCAAGGCCTGCATGTACCTACATGTGCACATAAGGGGCTTCCTGTAATAAACCCACAAAGGGTCTAGTGGTGTCCAACTTTTCTGTCTTCACAGCAATAAACTCTCTTTGGTGGGTCAGGCACGTAAATAATGTGATAGCACATCACGAACATAGGAAATACACATTCTTAAAATAAGTGTTATTAATGATTATATTTTATTTTTGTCTAACAAAGTAAGACTTGAGAGCTTGAGTTGTCAAAATATGTTTTAAGTGCCTATTACTAAAACATGGTAGGATGTACAATATTCTTTTATTTGTCATAGGCCAATTCTCAAAAGAGTTCCTAACCATGGCAATTTCTAATAGATAAGAGTAAGGCAACTCCTTGAAGGTATTTTATATTTTCAGACTTTAAAATTATGGCTAACCCCAATTTAGAGGATGGGGAGAAACTGGAAGAGTAAACCACAAGCCCAAAAGTGCTCCATAAGTCAACTTCAAACCTGAATCCTTGGAGCATCACTGCCTCTTGGTTCTGTCTTACAGATCATGTCTCTACACTGCGTCTGCGTTTAGTCAGTAATTAGTTTCCCTTTCGCTTGGTAAGGGTCCCTGCTGCTTCAAAGGGCTTTGCAGAGCGGCTTCCACTTATAATCACTGATGAATTTTGTCAGCTATTTATCCAAATTGCAGGGATTGAAACAGAACAGGTTGAACCATAAGAAAAGTATTGAAAATTCATAGCTTTGAGTCTGATGAGTCCCATTCAGGCAAGAGTGTGTCTAGAAATTCACACTGATTACAATTTTTAGGATTAGAAGTTCTAAACATAGCAATAAAGCAAGAAAAAGAACCAAAATGCATATCAATTGGAAAGAAACAAAAGTAACCCCATTTTCCAGATAACATGATTGTCTACACAATATTTTTTTTTTAATTTTTTTTTTCCAGTACCGGGAATCGAACTCACGACCTTGCACTTGCCAGGCAGGTGCTGTGCCGCTGAGCTAAATCCCGAGCCCCATCTCTTTTTTTTTTTAATTTTTTTTTTTTTACATAATATTCTTTAGAAATCAAAAAGCCCCTAGAACTAGTAGGTGCAGCAAGGTCTCTGGATACAAGATCAGCACTCAAGATTTAATCACATTTGAAAGTGCCAACAAGGAGTATGTGACAACCAAAGCTGAAAACATAGTACCATTTTTGGCATTCCAAAGGTGAAATGCATGGGTATAAGTTAATGAAATGCATGGGTATAAATGCACAGGATTTATATGCTGGAAGTCTTTAAATGCTAATGAAAGAAATAAAAAAAAAAACCTAAAAAATGAAGAGAGATACCATGTTCAATGGATTGGAAGGTCCAAAATAGAAAAGATATCTATTCTCCCCAAACTGACCTCTTAGTTTAATGTGATTTCCATCAAATCCCTAGCAAGGTTTTGCAGACAAATACACACTTATTCTAAAAGTTATATTTCAAGGTTTTCAGGCTTTGGAAGAGTTAGTCTTGCAGGAGAAATCATTCCACCCAGTAGAAAGGTTTATTAAAAAGCAACAGTATTCAAGACAGTGTCATTGGTGGATGCTTAAACATGCATTAATAACAGAGCAGAGACCCAAAACAGGTTCACAAAAGCATGCTTAACCATTTTTTTCACAAAGGCACAAAAGTAATTGAACACAAGGAGGATAGCCTTTTCAGTAAATGTGCTGGAGCAAGTAGACTAATCTTCCTACCTTATATGAACATTAACTCAAAAGAGATCATATCTGTAGGTGTAAACTGTAAACCTGTAATTATGGAAAGAAGTAGAAAATCTTTCAGACTAAAAGCTAAGCAAAGAGTCTGTAAACTTGAGACTGAAGGTATGATCCATTAAAAACTTGATAAATTAAACATCATCAACATTTAAAACTTTCGTTCTACAAAGGATCATGTTTAGAAGATCCAGACACAGGCTACAGACTGAGAGAAAATACCTGTGAACTACACATCTGACAAAAGACTAATGGCTAGCGTACACACAGAACTCTCTAAACTCTGTAAGCAAATCCACTTAGAAAATGCAGGACAGGAAAGCTCGCTTCACTGCAGAGGAGCTACGTATGGGGAATGTGCAAAAGACATCCCAAATCTTCAGTCACTAGGGAACTATACATAGACCCAAACCGCAGTGAGATGCTACTATACACATCAGAATGACTGCAGGAAAAAGCAGTGGTGACACCAGGCATTGGTAAGAATGCAGAGAAATTGGATCAGCCATATACTGCTGCTGAAATAACCACTATGGAAGACCATGTGGTAGTTTCATTAAAAACAAAATACATACTTGCCATACCAACCAGCAGTTGTACACCTGGGCATTGATTCAGAGAAGTGAAAATTTATGTACACACAAAAACATTTAGCTAAATCATTCATAATATTCAAAAACTAGACACAGGCCAGGTGCAGTGGTGTATACCTGTAATCCCAGCACTTAGGAGGCTGAGGCAGGAGGATCACTGAGTTTGAGGCCAACCTGGGCTACATAGTGAGTTTAAGGCCAGCCGCACTACCTAGTGAGACCCTGTCTCAAAAAGCAAACAAAAATATAAACCGGACACTACCAAATGTCCATTAATCTGGTGGCTAATTAAACACTATGTTACATCCATGTCAGGGAATACCACTCAGCCATAGAAAGGAGATAATTGTTGATACAGGCAACAGCTGGATAAATCTCCAGAGAACTGGTCTGAGTGAGAAAAGCCAACCCTAAAAGCTCGCATGCTGTGTGATTCCGTTTATGTAACATTTTGAAATGCAAAATAATAGGAATGGAAAATAGAGATTCCCAAGGAGGAAGGTAGGAAACAAGAGAGGTGGTTTTGACTACTAAAGGATATCACAAAAGAGCCTGGCCATGATGGAAATAGTTGGTATAACTGAGCAAACCAGTATGAAATCCTAGTGGCAAAACTGTGCTTTAGCAAGATGCTCGCGTGAGGAGAAATCGAGCAAAAGATAGGGAAGGGAAGCCAGGCATGGTGGCACACACCTGTAATCCCAGCCTGGGCTAGAAAGTGAGCTCAAGGCCAGTCTGAACTGCATAGTGAGACCTTGTCTCAAAAAGACACACACAAAAAAAAAAAAAAAAAAAAAAAAATAGGGAAAGGAGAGTAGCATTGTTTCTCAAAACTGCATGTGAACCTGTACTGTTCTACAACTATCTCAGAGTCTACGGTTATTTCAGAAGGAAAGGTTTCATGTAGACAAGACTTCAGGCTTTGCTTAAGTAAGACATTGAGTCTCTTGAGCTCTCTCACTCTCTCTGTCTCTGCCTCTATTTCTGTCTGTCTCTCTCTGTTTCTCTGTCTCTGTCTGTCTCTGCCTACCTCTCTGTCTCTCTGTCTGTCTCTCTTTGTCTCTCTTTGTCTCTGTTTCTTTGTCTGTCTCTCTGTCTCTCTGTCTCTGTCTCTGTCCCTCTCTCATTGGTCTCTAAAGAAATGAGGAACTGAGTTAATGGCCAGAACCTACCAGAAAGCAGACATTTCTTTTGTTAGCCATGCATATGTATATTTGTGGAGCAGATGTAAGAGTTCTGTAAAGTTTTCTAAATGTATTTGATGTAGTGTTGAATACAAAGTAATCAGAATTCAACAGGGGGTTGGGGTGCAGTTCGTCGGTTATGTGCTTGCCTAGCATTTGGGGCCCTGGGTCCCAACCCCAGCACTAAATAACAGAACTGGACAAATTCTCTGTATAGATGTTCCCTGGGACACTGAGGAGGGGAAGATGTGTTCACCTGACCTAGACGTGGTGAGTGCACTCTAGGTATGTGTGAGTGTCCATGTCTTCATAGAATGACTCTCCACTGAAGTTTATCCATGGAACTGTATCTCCAGTAATCTTCCTCTAATTGTTCTGGGAAACAGTTCTTTGGTTTCTGTGAATAAATTAATGACAGTATATCCAGGCCCCTGTGTTTTTATTTACAGAGAATGAACATGTTCATGAGGCTGGCCTGTAGCAACTCTGTGATGCTCGGTGCTCCTTTCTACGCCTTGTGTGACATGGATGCTTTGTAACACAGTTGTGTGGGAATTGAAATGCATCTCTAGGGGCCGGGGATATAGCTTAGTGGCACAAGTGCCTGCCTGGCAAGCGCAAGGTCCTGAGTTCAATCCCTGGTACTGAAGAAAAAAAAAAAAAAAAAAAACCTCCTGAAATGTATCTCTAGTTTTTCCAAAAAGCCTGTATTTCATTCTTCATAACTATCAAGCACTATTTTAAGCAATGTATTAATGCTTGTTTGATTGCTATCATGTCAATTATGGGAAATTTGAATTGCAATGAAGTTACAGTTTATACTATGTAATTAATGCACATGGAGTGTAAAATCTGTTTTCAAAACTAGATGTGTCCTTTTCACCAAAGACTATTTCATTCTGGATATGGTTTCTGTGCTTCGTTCTGTGAAGTTATAATATTTATAGTCATTTCATATAATGTTACAAATAAACATTATTAGATGTCTAACAAAATAGAGGGTACTGCAGTGAATCTGCTGATAAGTTTCCAGTAGAAAGAAAAGAATAATCTGGGTCTTTTGTTTCATTTTGGTTTTGTTTTGTTTTTACAACAAGGTCTTAGTACATGGCCCAGGCTGGCCTTGAACTGCTGAGCTCCTGCCATCCTCCTGCCTCAGCCTCTTGAATAGCTAGACTACAGTTGTACAACCATGCACCCAGCTTTGTCATGATTTTTTTTTTTTGAGGCAGGGTCTCATTATGTAGTTCACGTTGAACTCACGTATGTAGCCCAGGCTGGCCTAGAACTCACAGGGATCCTCCTACTTCAGCCTCCCGAGTGCTGGGATTACAGGTGCACGCCACCATGCCTGCCTGGCTTGTCATGATATTTTAAGGCTCTGAGTAAAATACAAATTATTTGCAGACATGAAAAGGCAGATGTAGCCACATCTTGCACAACTGCACAATTATTCTTAAAGTCCTAGCCCTGGAGCTGGTACAGAGAGTGTGGCAAAGAAATGACACGTGCCACGAGAGTGACCGGGCTGTCCATCATTAACTTTTGAGCGAGGGCTCCCCAGGGTGCAGAGGGCCCTTGCCAATCCAGATAGGCTGGATCCCTCCTTGACTGCCCCTCACCGTGCCCGGGGCCACTCCCTGGAGCCCCACCTGCAGCGCTGCTTCACCTCCACCCACACCTCTGCCCCAGCCTTTCTCTGCTGCTGCCCAGGTGCGGAGACTCTTCACCTGCTCAGGTCAGGGACGCATGATGTGCCACAGAGTGGCCGGGCTGTCCATCATTAACCTTTACTGCACAGGAGGGGACGCGGGGAAGACGGGGTAGGGGGCAGGGGGGTAGGGGGGGTGCCGCCCCAGCTTCTGTGTGAACCCTGCTGAGCCGGCTACACACTGTCCTCCTCCTGGCACGTGGCGCTCTCGCCCCAGAAACTCCACTCTCAACTGTATCTGAGCTGTTCACTGGACAGACAGCTGCAACCTCACCCCTGTGGCCCCTGTCCTTGCCAGCAGCTCCCCGCGGACCAGGCCCTGCACCCTTCTCTCCAAAGCTCCAACCCCACTCCACCTTCTCTGGAGAACCGAGGTCTGGCAACCCCATCCACTGCTTGGGTTAGGGTTAGAGACTAGGGTTAGGGTTAGGGCTAGGGTTGGAGTTGGGGTTGAAGTTGGAGTTGGGGTTGGAGTTGGGGTTGGGATGGCGTTTTGGTTAGGGTTATCCCCTGCCTCGCCTAAAGGTGGCTTCCTGGCAGACACTTCTGGCTGTGCAATCAGGAACAAGCAGAAGTTGAGGGCTGGGGTTTGCTAAGATTGCTGATGGACTGCACTGGGGAAACTAAGCTGAGGAATTGTCAAAACAAACAAACAAAAAAATCCGGAGCCCTACATCCGCAGGTGTGAAGAATGCGTTAGGGAATGAGCAAAGGGTTCCAGTGCGGGGCACACTGTGGCCGGCCCCAGGCACAGAGCAGGGAGGGAGGGCGCTTCTACAGCAAGGGGAGAGCACAGGCGCTGTGGGACACCTGGTCTACCGTCGGAGACTTGGGCTGGAGTCGCAGCCTCGCAGAGGCAGAGGTGCCCCAGGAAAGCCGAGCTCTGTCAGGGCAGCTGCAGGAGGGAGCTGAGCCCTCCAGCTGGCAGCTGCCCCAGGGTTCAGGAGATGTGTGGACTGCAGAGGTGACCGCCAGGACAGTGTCTCGCATGGGCCAGGTGTGTGCCACGGTCAGAGCGGACACGGACGGGTGTGGGGTGGCGGGCTGTAACAGCAGGGAGGAGGAGCGAGGCCAGGCTCCCGCATGGGGCACCCTGCTGTCCCGTTTTTCCTCTGCTGCCCAGGGTGACTAGCGTGGCCAGCTATAAAGGAGGAGGGTTCTTTAGTCTTGTCTTACTGAGGGACAATGATTTGTAAAGCAGTGTTAAAAGAAAATTACAGTGGCCATTGTTTTGTACTAAGCTCCTGCCCTGGGTTCCAAGAGACACAGGGCTAAAAATCAAGACGGAGTCGCTGATACTGGCGTCCCCCATCTGCCCTGTCCAAAATGGGGCCACTCAGGTTGAAGCTCCGTGATAAATCTCCATTATCATCACAGCAGTGCCAGGCAAGCCATGAGGGTTCCAGAAAGCATTGAGTCGTTCAACCTCTCGTGTCTACAGTGTGGAAGTCACGGTATCTTTGGGAAGAGCTGAGCTGTTTGGAAGGGCCGATTTCCCCTCCACCTGCTGTGACCTTCGTCCCTTGTCTCCTTGGTCACTCTCTGAGACTTCTCGTTCTACTCACTTCCAGATAAACTGCTGGCCTACAGGTAGTTCCTAACAAATTCCCAAACCTGGAAATTTACAGTTCACTAGAGGTAAAGACTCACCACACCACCTGGTGGCTGCCCTGTGGCTGTGGGTGTCAGGAACCGTGTCTCAGCAATGGGAAAGCCGGCCAATACAAATCCCAGTCTGCTTTTTATTTCTCTGTTTCTCCTTTCTTTGGCTTTTGTTCTATTTGTAGAACCAAACATCTCTGATCAGTTCATTGGAACATGTATTCTATTTTGTGGAATTAAATATTGTAAGATTCTAGAATTGCAAATAAAATCCACCAAAGTCTAAAGTAAACTGGCTGTGGTGGTACTTACCTAAAATCACAGCACAGGGAGCCTGAGGCAGGAGGAGAACCCCAACTTCAAGCCCCAACCTGGGCTACATAGGAAGATCCTGTCTCATAGAACCAAAAAAAAAAAAAATCAAAAAACAAAAAAGTCTGTAAAGTGTTACAATTTGTCTTTTAAGAACATGTAAAATCAACCTCTGGGTCAAACTTATATAAAAGCCTTTTTTATTTTTATTTGGTACCGGGAATCGATCTCAGAACCTTGCACTTGCTAGGCAGTCACTTGTACCGCTGAGCTATATCCCCAGCCCAAAGCCTTTTTTTTTAATAGATATTTTTTGAAAAGATCGTGTCATTGATCTAACAATGTTTGGGTACAATAAAACATTACAAATGTTTTGGGGTTCCTGTTTGGTTTTTAACATAGCAATTATTTTTTACTGTATTCATCCCTGGTGTACTGTGTGCTATGAGGCATCTCATGTCTTTTTTTTTTTTTTTTTTTTTTTGGTTTTTCTCCGGTACCGGGAACCGAACTCACGACCTTGCGCTTGCCAGGCAGGCGCTTTTGCCGCTGAGCTAAATCCCCAGCCCCTCATGTCTCTTTAAAAATAAAGATCCAAGCAATTCCCTCACCAGCCACTTTGTTGAGAAAGTAAAAATTAAGTCAGACTGAGAATGAAAAAGTCTGCCCTGCCAACAGCTAAGCTAACATACGGGCTCTGACAAAGCCAGCTGCAAAATTAACAGGAAATCATATTTCTCTCAAGGTCATGTTGCAGCTATAAAGTGTCATAACAAATCCCTTTGGGGGTGGCTTCTGCTTTCTCAGCGAGAGACTTTGTTCTAAAATCTTAGGGAAGGGGCTGGGGATTTAGCTCGGCGGCACAGCACCTGCCTGACAAGTGCAAGGTTGTGAGTTCGATTCCCAGTACCAGAAAAAAAATAAATAAATAAATAAATAAAATTAAATAAAATAAAATCTTAGGGAATCATAAACTTGGCTATGTCTGACAAATCAATCGGCATGAAATAACCCACCTTTGCCCAGAAGGTCTGAGTCTTGAACATGGAGAAGTAGCCCTGATTTCACCCACATGCAGGTTCTAGAGAAAGCTTCCAGACACAACCCCACAGAGCTCTCCGACTTCCTCATTTCCAAAGAGCATCCTTCATTCTAGTTTCCAGTCTAGATTCCCAGACAGCCTGTTTGCCTCGAGGCTGTTATAGCAAACCGTGTTTGGGTGTGACCTCACTCTCCCTTCTCCTGTTACACCCTGGCCTTCCTCTTTGGTAGCCTCACTAATATGGAGATTGCTTCACGTCCAAGAGCCCATCCACCTGACATCAACCTCACTCACTGATGATGTTAGAGCCCTCACGACCTACAGTCGCCTCCCAAGGGCCCTCCTCTGAACACTGCTGTGTTAGGGACCAAGGGTTCAACACATGACCTTTTGGGGGACATCTCGGACCCACGCCATTACATCCTCCTTGCACTACAACCTGGAAACCCTGCAGACAATAAACTGGCTCTCCCGGCTCGCCGCATGGATCTGCCCCCCTCTGCCACAACTCCCTGTGCTTCACCACCTGAAAGCCGCTGTTTCCCGTGCTCTGTCTTTGCTTCAGCTGTGTTAGGTAGGAGAGTAAGTCCAGGCTGTTACTCGACGATGCTAGAGGCGGAAGCTGCTTACGCTGTTTAAAATGTACTTGCTCCCCGTTTTCATATCTGAACTGGGCTACAGAGTGAGACCCTGTCTCTAAATAAATAGATAAGGGGTGGGGATATAGCTCAGCAGCACAGGCACCTGCCTGGCATGGGTAAAGTCCTGAGTTCGACTCCTGGTATGAATAAATAAGTAAATACATAAATAAATAAATAAATGCACATGTAAGATTAAAAGAAAAATGTGGGCAAAGGTGGAAGATTACTGTACAAATTTTTTGTTATTACAAACCAGAAATAAAGCAGCTAAACTATGGCAGCAGGGATTGAGAAAGGAGAAAATGCATTCAGCTGATTGGGTCTTGTGGGCAATTCGAAAGATACTGATTTTTAAAGAATGCACCTAAGCCGCCTGTTTGTTTTGTTGTTGTTGGTTTTGTTTTGTTCTGTTTTGTTTTTTGTGCCAGGACTCACGCTTAGGCCTGCACACTTGCCAGGCAGACGCTGTGCTGCTGAGCTGCATCCCTGACCCCTAAGCCACCTGTCTACCCGCGCCCCACGGCCTCCTTGCCTCACTCCCAGGCTCATCTCAGGCCTAACTCAGGCCCCCTCAGGGTTTCCGGCGAGCTCACTTTCCATTTCCACAAAAGCCTCAGTCACTTGCTGAGAACGCGTCCAGCCTCCTGCCCTTCACGTCAGGGTGCTCTGTCCACGGTCCCCTTGTCGTCTTTCCCCGGGTGCCGGAGGGAGAGACACCACGCCTCCTAGCTCACATCGCTCTACCCCTTGGGCTCCCTTTTCCGACCCACCCCAGGGAGAAGTGTCTCCCTCAGGCCCACCGCTCGGACCTGGCTGTCTTGTGTCTTCTCGAGTGATTTAAAGTGGGCTCTGCTTCCTGCCCCAGTCCTTTCCCCAATGCCGAGTGTGCAGCAGCCTCCCCAGGCCTGGTGGCCTGCAGCTGGGCTCTGAGCTGTCCTCCTCCCTGGACATTTCTGCCAAGGCGCTTCATGCTTTTGCCCTTCCAAACCCCCACTCCTGAGACATTGCCATTCTTTTAAGGTCCACAGCCACCACCCTGGCCCGGCCCTCACTACTGGGTTATTATTTACATAGCCTCTCAATAGCACTCTCTCTCTCTCTCTCTCCCTCCTCCACTCCCTCCCTCTCTCTCTCTCTCTGTATTTATTTATTTCTTTTTTTGGTCTTTTTGAGACAGGGTCTCACTCTGCAGTTCAGGCTGGCCTTGATCTCACTTTGTAACCCGGGCTGGCCTTGAACTCACAGCAATCCTCCTGCCTCAGCCTCCGAAGTGCTGGGATTACAAGTGTGCACCACCACACCTGGCAATCTTTTTCTCTTTAAATGGCTTCTCCTCAGTTATATGAGGTTAATTTTTGTTTGTTTGTTTGGTTTTTTGGTTTTTTGGTTTTTCTCCGGTACCAGGAACCGAACTCACGACCTTGCGCTTGCCAAGCAGGCGCTTTTGCCACTGAGCTAAATCCCCAGCCCCATATGAGGTTAATTTTACAATCAAGTCATGTCACTTCCTGGTCCAAAAAATGTCAGTGGGGCCCTATTGTCCACCAAATCTAAAACAAACTCCACGGCACAGAATCTAAGTCTTTTCTAATATGGCCTCAAATTCTTTCTGAACTGACCTCATTCTGTTTGCCTTGTGTCCTATTTTCCATCAAAATCTACTATGTAATAGTCTCAGAATGCATTCCTCATTTTCCCAGTTCCAAACCTTTCTTATTCGGTGTACTACCCCCGCTGTCTTTCACTGTCACCCCCGGCCACCCCATCAGAGCTGTAGCCATCATTCAAGGATCTCTCAGATCCACTGCTCCCGAGAAGCCTGGCCAGATTTGTTTCCTTTTAAAGCTTCCTCCTCATTGTCTGGCTCATCTTATTACAATTTACTGGCCAGGGCTGGTGGCGCACACCTATAATCCCAGCATTTGGAAGGCTGAGGCAAGAGGTTCGCTGAGAGTTCAAGGCCAGCCTGGGCTACACAGTGAATTTAAGGCCAGCCTGAACTGCATGGCAAGACCCTGTCTCAAAAAGACCAAAAACAGGGCGGGAATATAGCTCAGCAGCACAGCACCTGCCTGGCAATTGCAAGGTGCTGAGTTCCATTCCTGGTACAAAAAAAAAAAAAGACCAAAAACAAACAAACAAACAAAAATACAGTTTTCCTAATGACAAGACACACAAATATAAATGTATCACCTCTCTTACTCAGTGGTAAGTAAGCTTGTATCAGATTTTTCTATGGAATTCCTCATCCAATACCTTATACACTCCAAGTATAAGTAAGCACGCTGTCCAATTTTATAGTGAGACTTGGGGCCTGGGGTGATGTGGGTTCCTTCTAAAGAGTCTTTCTAGGTTCTTGTTGTCCTGAAGAAAGAATGGGTCAAGATAAGTGTAAAAGGTAGTGAAGTTTTACATTTTTAAATGTAGAAAAAGAAATTTGCTCTGCAGAGTGAGGAGCAGACTGTGGGGCCCCATTGTCCACCAAATCAAAACAAACTCCATGGCATGGAATCAACGACCTTTCTAATATGGCCTCAAATTCATTCTGAACTTACGTCACCAGTTCGATGGCTATTGTCTTTTTTATCTCCCACTCCACAGGGTGACCAAAAGGCTGCTTGAGTTCTGTGTAAAGATTGAGGATAGCACTTTTTGATTGGTCCCCAAAGCTGCAATTGCAGCTACCCCGGAGGCTAAGGTGAGAGGATTGTAATGTCATGGCTAACCTGGGCAACTAGGGAGCTGCTATCTCAAAATAAAAAATAAAAAGTGCTGGACTGTAACTCAAAGGTGGAGCACTCGCCTCTAGAGAAGATCTGGAGCTTGATTTGGTGAGAACATACTCCTGCACCCTGTACTTGGGAGGGAGAGGCAGGAGGATCACAGTGAGTTCATGGGCTTGGAAATTATGTTCTGTGCATGTGTCCTGGATCTTCACAGGTCCAGCCAGCTGGCCAAGCCCTAATCTCCTGCCCCAAGACTTTTTGGGTAAAGGAAACAATACGTTGCTTCACATCCCCGACCAAGCTTATGGCAGATCAATAACAGTTCACTGACAGGCACAGATCACATTTTAAGTAACACTGCCTAAGTGCAGGGTACCTCCCAACAGATTTTGTAAAGACTTCTCTTTACAGCAGTTTCAAATTTACAGCAAAACTAAGGACAAGGTGCAGAGGTCCCACATCCCCTTGCCCCACATGCACACAGCCTGCCCCACTGTCGGCAGCCCCACCGCAGTGGCACATTTGTCACAACTGATGAACCTACACTGACACGGCCTCAACACCCAGAGGCCGTGGTTTGCAGTAAGGTTTACCCTTGGTGCTATACAACCTATGGGTTTGGACAAGTGAATTTTAAATTCAAATAAGTTGAAAAAGACTCAAATCATATAAAGGTTTGTTCGCCAACTAGTGAAATTTAAATTAGAAATCCATGGCAGAAGCACGGCATGGTGGCACATGCCTGCAATTCCAGCTACCCCAGCCCAGGAGTGGCATACTCCTGCAATCCCTGTACTTGGGAGGTAGAGGCAGGAGGATCACAGTGAGTTCAAGGCCAGCCTGGGCTACATAACAAGACGCTGTCTCAAAAATAGAGGAGGGTGGGGTCCAAATTAGCAAATCAGCAATGAAAGAGGGGCCTCCTTTATAAGTGAACCTATGGCACCCACGCTGTCACTGGCTGTTTGTCCTACGTGAGACAGATTAATCTTGGAAACACAAAGTATAGCAAGTGTCAGTGTCGACTATCTTGTTCAAGGCCAGCCTGAACTACACAGCCTGTCTCAATAAATAAAACAGAAAGTTTTCATCCCTTATCACTATGCTTCTTGGAGTATACAAATCTAGAAGTCCCCATCCTACCATGGGGAAGTCTCCTTGCCTAGGCAAATGGGTTTTAATTCAATTTAAAGTTTACTTTTTTCCCCGAAAAACTCAACAAAATTTATAGGTGTGTATATACACAGGTGTATATCCTACAAACAAAACCACACTGGCGATATTTTATTAGTAGAATTCACTTTCACAATTCCAAGCTGGTAATATTTACTTCAAAATACAAATTGTATCGTTTTCCCCTCTCTGCCCATATCATCCCACACCCAGTTCAAGCAGAGGCTGTTGTGGTATCTCTGCCTCCAGAGGTTTTGCAGGGGGCGGGGAACAGAAGCTGTCCCGAGTATCCTCCACCCTCTGCAGAGGACAGAGCCAAGTTACCAAAAGCCAGTCTTCTCCAGAGCCTGGGAGCTCCTTAGGAGTGTGAATGAATGGGCCCCACGTTTGGAAAAGTGTCTCCCAGGGTGGGGTCCAGGTACCTTTTCTAACAAATTCTTCAAGTGATGAATTTGCATATTAAAGTGAGACCCACTGAGCTAGAAGAAGGATTCCAGAAGCAAAGGGCCCAGCACACCGGCACACCTTTGGTGTGAAGAAAGGAAGACAGCCTGCTGGACATGCTGCACCTCAAGAGATGCTGATATCTGAGGGATAAGAAAGCCCCAGGATTCCCAGTCCAGCAAACCTCATGACCAGCAGGGGAGCAGTGCTTAAAGTATCTCAGGTGGCAACGAGTCTACACTGGACTGCTAACCAGAGGACCCTGCCCAGTATTGGTCCTGGATTCTGGACCGCATTGGAGCCCACCACTTTCTGAAGCATCCTTAGGCTGCCTAGGGCACATCATGGGGTGGAGCCCAGAGTCAACTCTGTATTTCTATTAGAAATAAAAGAACACTGCAAAGAGGAAAGAGTTGGAGAATTCTTGTACACCTGAGATTGGAGAAAACAAACTATTTGGATGAATACACAATTCTTCATTTGGGGAGCAACATTTTCCATCTTACACCTGCTTCACTCTTCAAAGCATTTCTTTATTGGTGTGTCAACCAAAAAAAACACAGAGATTCTCCGAAGAGTAGTAACGTTATTTAGGAGTGGCCCTGCACTGGGAATACACATGGCATAGTGACTTTCACAAGCTGGCAAAAAAAGAAATTGCTATCTTGGAAGCACAAGTAAAGTCTTTATTGTAGATAAGATAAAATTTGGTATAGTACACATTTAAATAAGCATGTTTCTGGCTGGGCATGTAGCTCAGTGGTATAGTGCTTGCCTCACATGTATAAGGCCCTGGGTTCAGATCCCCAGCATTGAAAAATAAAAATTCAGCATGTTTTCAACTACAACTTTGAAAGCTGGAGTTTGATTAAGCGTAATAATAAATAATAGGTAACATAAGAGTTCTCACAAGGCAACCATATATAAGCGTAGTGTTATGGTTTATCACTTTCTCAAGCAGCAAGAACAAAATCCACGTACCAAGAGGAATCATCTTATGAGACTAGAACTGTGGTTCTCAAATGTTAGTGTGCATCAGGACCACCCCAAAGGCTCGTGACAACAGACTGTGAGGCCCTCTTCTGTCACAGCTCCCCAGTCTCTGACCTGGCAGGTCTGGGGTAGAACTTCAGAATGTTCATTCTAGACAAATTCATAAGGGATGCCCACAATGTTCTTCCAAAGACCACCCTCGGAGAGCCACTGGTACAGACTGCGTGACCACCCTCACGGCTTGCCTTGGCCAGATGTGCTTTCAAGGAAAAATTCCTGCATGCCCGTTTCAAAGGTATCTTTCATTCTAAGATGACATACTGGAATCATCCAAAAGACCCCTTGTCAACCACCAGAACCCAGGTACCGCCTCAAGAGAAAATGAAATAATTACACAAATTTTAATTAATAAATATTTAAAATATTAGAAATTATGAATTAAAATTTACTGTATGGCTATCACTTATAATTCAAGTGTAAATTGAAATTTCTTTTGCAAAATGGGAAAAACTTAAGTCCAAGAATGACTTACATCAAATGATGAAGTATCATGTAGCTTCTTAAACTATCTTGGAGCAGTATATTTATGGCATTAAAAATATTTATGAAACTTTGCTGAGTTTTTAATAAGGAAGAAAACAATATACAGTAGAATGTTGGATTGTGAAAAACTTGTTCTGTGAGTGTTCCGCAAGGCAAGCAAACATTTCTAATAAATTTTAACTTGATAAATGTGCGATGTCTTACAAGTACTATGTGACACTGAACATCCAAGATCACAATTCAGCCAATGGTCTTCCTTCTCACTCCTCCTTCTCCTCCCCGCCCCCCTCTCCCTCTCTCACTGGGGGATTGTGGGTGACTGTCTCCCCACAGCAAATGGTTATGAAGGAGATCTCATCGGCAGAGGAGGAGAAAAAGGGCAGAAGAATCCCTCACTTCAAATGAAATTTGGGAAATGTATAAAATGTGGAAAAAGGTGCAAAGTTTTGTAGAAAAGCATCACCAGAATAAGTTCATAGCAGTGCGAGTGATAAATCTGTGTGATGACAATGCAATGTCACCTTTCCACAAAATCCTCAAAAGGAGGTAAAAGCAAGGGTCATTGGATAGCTTCCTTGTTAAAGCTGCATGAGAAGAGATTCCATGGACCGGGGATTTAGCTCAGGGGTGCAGCGCGGCCTGGCAAGTGTGAGGTCCCGAGTTCAATTTCCAGTACCTGCCACAAAAAAGAGAGATCTGCTGAGCCAATAGACAGCAATGATTCCGTTAGGGTAATGAAAGTCGTCCCACATGGTAACCCTCCTCTCTCTTGTCTCCCCCACACCAGCTACAGAGCTTTTCAAAGGTAAGTGCAGGTTAATTTATTTTTCTTTAATTTTGTATTTCCTTTATTATGCTGTATTATAGTACAGTATTGTAATCATTTGTAAATGAATATTTTTGGGCTGTTGAACAAATCATCTGAATTTCCACTATTTCTGATAAGGACATTCATTTTGATACATGTGTTTTTAGGTTGCAAGCGTGTTTCTAGAATGAATTATGCTCGCAAACCAAGGTTTTCTTCTACATTGTATATTTTCATTTAAAATATATTTATATAGATATGGAAAGAAGTCTAGCTGGGTGTGGTGGTGCACACCTGTAATCCCCACACTCAGGAGGCTGAGGTAGGAGGATCATCAGTCTAGCCTGGGCTACATAGTGAGACCTGTCTCAAAAAAAAAAAGTCTAGAATGTAGTTAACTAAAATTTAATGGTGTTTCTCAGGTATAATTATAGTATTTTAAACCTTTTTTTAGCTTACCATAGCTTCTGATTTTTCTTTTTTTTTTTTCTTTTTTCTTTTTTTTTTGTCTTTTGGAGACAGGGTCTCTGTATGCAGTTCAGGCTGGCCTTGAGCTCACTTTGTATCCCAGGCTGGTCTTGAACTCACAAAGATCCTCCCGCTTCAGCCTCCCAACTGCTGGGATTACAGACATGCACCACCACACCCATCTTCTTCCTGCTTCAGCCTTCCCAGTCACTGTGAGTAAAGGCAAACACACACATACACACACCCCATACCTAGCCTGATTTTTGTTTTTTATTCTGAGTATGTATTAGATAGTTAACAGGGAAAAAAGAAAACCAGGAAGACAAAGTATAGCCTCTAAATGTCATTTCTTACTAAAAGAAAATAGGGTTCCTTAAAGAAATAGATCGTTCTTGGCTAACATGAGCAAGCAATGAAGATTTCCAAAGTGTCTGTCTGACAATTTAGGAGCCAACCTGGAAAAGATCCCACTACCCAGTCATAAGAAGTTTGCACTTCATTGAAAATAATAATAGCAAAGGATTGAAACCTCCATAGTGGTGCTAAATTCATTCATTTTTTTCTTGTAGTGCGGAGCATTGAACCAAGGGTCTTACATGTGCCAGGCAAGTATTCTGCCACTAAGAAAGCTACACTCCACAGGCCCCGATTAATGCAACGTTAGTGGTAACTGTAAAGATTTCTCTTTAAAAGAGATTTCAGTATTCATGGTTTCATTATTCTGCAAATTGATGGAGAGGAGAGGAAGGAGATTAAAAAATAAAATTAAAAAGAATTAAGATATATTGTGTACATGTACCAACTCTCCATGAGAAATGAGATCATTATGTACTAAAACATGTACTAATAAAATAAATTTGATAAAAGAACCCAGCATTTAACTTGCCTCTCTGTACAAACTCTACCTCCAGAATAATTCCTATTTGGTGAAGGGTAGTTTCTTTCTATAAAAATATTCCAGTAATAAATGAAGAAAGGATAATAATCATCATCTTTCCCAACCCTAATGAAATAACAGATTTACTTAATCATCAATGATCACTAACTTTTCAAAAAAAAAAAAAAGAGAGAGAGAAGGAGCTCAACATGATGTGCCTCTAGACAGAAGTACAGAGAGCACTACCTCTGAAATACCCTTGTCCCCAGATCAGACCCAGTCAGACCACTCCCCACGATATGCTACGTCTTTTTCCAGAGGATGCATTGACAGCACAAGGACATAATCAGCCATATGCAAAATGTGGGGAATTATACAAGGCAAGTCATACAATTTATTCCAAAAGAAAGGAGAAAAACCCATTAATGAAGGAAATGTGAGAAACATTTCAACCAAATGGAATGTGTGAGTCCTGATCCACACAAATAAGTGTAAAATAACATTCAGAAAAAAAAAATCTGGGCTATTCATGCACTCACTGAATATTTAATATTTTAAAACAGAGGTTATTTATTCATTTAAGATGAGATCTATGCTGTTCTCAAACTCTTGGGCTCAAGTGATCCTCCTGCTCCAGCCTCCCAAGTAGCAGGAACTACATATATGTGCCACCATGCCCGGCTTCAAATCACATTTTTAAGATATGATAATGTGATGGTTACATTTTTGCAGTTTGCCTATCTTCTAAAGGAACATAGTAAAATGTTTATGAATAAAATAATATGGTATCTAAGGTTTCCTTCAAAGTAAGCCAGTAGGGGAGAGAAGTAGTAGTTACAGGTGAACTTAAAATCAGATTAATCATGTGTTGATCACTGTTGACTCTAAGTTATAAGTACATAGCCCTTCTTTAGCCTAGCCTCCATACTTTGAAATTTTCCATAATAAAATAATTTAATGACACCTCCGCTCCCTTTTCCCCTTGCTCCTCCAAAAAGCCTTGGAGACGAGGTCTATTAGCTCTTCCTCTGGGGTATGGAAAGAGATTGAACAGAGTAATCATCACCTGGCAATCAGTATACAAGAAAGTCCTGTAGGATTCGGCCAGCAGTGACAGCTCTGAGCCAGAGAAACCCAGCTGAGGATTAGAGCTGGTCACGGAAAAAAAAAAAAAAAAATAGAGTCCAAGAAGAGGCTGGGCTGGGCCTAAGACCTGCACAGCTATAAGGCCTGTCTGATTAGCCTGATGACTTCTATCACCAATCATAAGTCCTTAACCATAGAACAGGAAGAAAAAGAGCTACTTTGCTCATTTAACACCGATCACACAGAAAAAGCTGTGCTGAGATGGACCGGAAAAGAGCAACCACACAATCCTGGGCCCTGTGAAGCTCATAGTATCATAGGAAGGCCAAAATCTCTAACTCAGAGAGCAATACTTCTGGTTTAAAATTAATGCGTAAGCTTGCTTGCTTTGCTACCTTCTTTCTGCCATGGACTGTTTCTCCTGCGTGATGCCTACCTGCCATGCCACCCTGCCTTGGAGCCAGCTATGATCTGCAACCTCTACAAACTGAGCTAAATAAACCTTTCCTCCTTTAAAAAATAAATAAATAATAAAATTAAATTAAACTAATGTGTAAGCATAGTACGTACAAGAAACATGGGAAATAGGAACAGCACCTAAGTTTGCCTATAGTTATGGGCAGACCTCACAGAAGAAACAGCTTTGGAATTACAACTGTTGTATTTGCCAGGACAAGAGCCAGAAGCAAGAAGTCATTTCAGGAACAAAAAACTGAATTTGGAGGACACAGCGTGAAACCACAACATGCGTTCTGGCAAAAAGTATTTGTTTGGATGCAGCATAAAGTCAGGGACTCCAGGACTTGTTCCTCCGCCTGCATATACCACTGTATTCTACTTCCTCATTCTAGGTCTGGGACAAAGGCAAGGCGTTAAGCTTGGGACCCTCTTAACCTTTTGAAATTAGCTTACTGGTGGAAAAAGCAGAAGTCCAACTTCAAGGATACCTCAGGTGTTATAGGCCAGACAGCATCTCAAGCACAGATAGGGGAGAAAAACAGAGGAGAGGGCTTAATGCCCAACATAGAGCAGATAGTGTGAGCAGGAACAACCTATTTCTCATAATGACAGACCCTTGTGTAAAGAAGGAAGATGAGTCAGAAATCCATGCTTTAAACTTTTCTGGCAACAGTAGTGCTTTGTGTAGTAAAAACAGATGATCAAAATATAATTTCACGAATCACACAGTTTACTATCAAAGAGACGTTTTACATTTTTTTATTTTTATGAGTACAGTACACATTTGCAGTACATAATGATTATATTCATTGCGGGGAGTAAGTACCTAATACACATCTTAATTCTTTTTACATCCTTCCCCTCCTCAAGGACAACTTTTTTCCTTAGGTTCAGAATGCTTCAAAGAGAGGGAGAACATAACAAATCTCCCAGGAAATAACACACTTGCCAGTCCAGGTACATTAACCACTGAGTGGATGACTTCCTAAGTTAGTAGTCCAGCTGCTCTATCAGAATAGAAGCAGGCCTTTAAGTGACGTCTAATTTTAGATTAAGGCTGGCTCTTTGTACAGTGGTTCTCAGGAGAAAGTGGTTTGACCAATTCGCAGGGATCAAGTGGGCCACGCTCCAAGCTAGACGGAATGCCAGCGGGAAACTAGTTTAAGGCAGGTGTGTGCCTGAGGGTGTATTCAGAGGTGGCTGAGTGTGGCCGGCCCGAGCTAAGCGCTCAGTGTTCTGGTCAAGCTCGGGCTTGCAGGATCTTGGTGTCCAGCAGCGCACATATGGGGCCTAAGGTATGACCTCCTTCTTCAGAGGAAGGGAAGCTCACTTCCAGCTCGCGCGTATGTGGGTTTTGTAAGACTTCTCATTTTCAAAAAAGAAGAGGAAATACACTTTTTTTCTTTTTTGTGGTATAGGACCGGAGCCCAGGGCCCGCACACACTAGACTAATGGAGCGCTGCAAGACACCCCAGACCTTTTTCTAATTTTTATTTTGAGACGGGTCTCGCTAAGTTGCCTGGGCTGGCCTCTAACTCGTGATCCTACTCCAGTAGATGGGATCGAAAGGCGTGCACAGAGGGCTGGGCCATGGTCTCCCTCCAAAATGGTTTCCAGCGCTGCAAACGAGGCAGTCCCTTGCCCCGCGCCTCAAAGTCAGCTCGCCCCAAACTTCCGGCCCGCCCGCCAACCCCTCTCCCCGTGCAAACTCACAATTTCTTCGACCGTTCCTTCCCCACATCGGGGTCGCTCGATGTCCTGTTACCCCTGCCCGGCTCCTGCCTTGGAGGCCCGCGCAAGGGCTACGCCGCGGTAGGAGAAAACCCCTCCCTACTTTTGCGCTCTCCACACACTTCGTGGAAACCCCAGGGCACGTGCCGTCTCGCGTCTGCGCCTGCGCCTGCGCACTGGCCGCGCGGGCAGGGTAGGGTAAGGCCAGCGCTGGCCCCGCCCTCACGTCGCCACGCCCCCGCGCCGCTACGCCTTGCCAGGTGCGCGTGCGCCGTGGCTCCGCCCCCTACTGGCCTCTCTCCTCAGCGTTGGCCGCCCGCGGCGTTCCGTTTCGCGCCGCTGCCCGCCGCCTCCCACGCGTGTCTGCCGCCTCCTCGCGGCCATGGCGTG